>NW_006399868.1:7421175-7424739 GCF_000299155.1 Elephantulus edwardii | reverse complement strand
TACATGTTCATATCCTTGAAGATGTATCATGGGGGTGTTGCAACCTAGAAGACACAAATTTAACTAACAAGTACATGAGTCAAAAATTATGGAAAAGTAAAAGAAAAGATTCTTTCTGACACTAAAGTTACTTTGATTCAAAGATGAAACATATTAATTTAATTGCTATTCATTGAGATCATGAAAATGTATTTTTAGCTACACATTTCTCCATAGAAACATCCAGAGAACGCATAGTGATCAGTTAGTCAATACTGTGCTAACAATGGGAATTAATGTTTTCAACATGTTGTCAGGGAGCAGATTGAATTTGCTGTCGATGGTGGTGGGTGTCACCAGCCATTTCCAACTCAAAGCCACTCTCTGTCTGCAGAATGAACCCTGCCCTGGTCTGCCCGGTCCTCACAACCTGTGCTGGGCGGAACCCACTGTTGCAGCCACCACCTCAATAGGTGTGTTTAGGGCTTCCTCTTCTCCACCAACAATCTATTTTTTCCAAGAACAATGCCTTTGTCCGGAAATGGATTCTTTCAGACATACCCTAAGTGTGCCAGACCAAGGTTCACCATCTGTGTCTCCAAACAGTATGCTGGCAGAACTTCTTTCTCAACAGATTTGCTCATTCTTCTGCCTCTCTTTGTTACATTAACTACACTTCACTAAAAACACAATCCAAACTCATCAATTCCCCTTTGATCATTGTCATTCACGGAACAAGAAGGCCATAGGAAATGTCATTATCAGGTAAATCTCTTCCCTCAAAGTGATAGGACTCTTCTCTAGCACTTTAAAAAGATCCTTCACAGCAAATTTGCTATCTATCTGCATTATGTTTATCTTTTGATTCCTGACTGCTACTTCCATGGCTATTGATTATGGGTCCAAATGAAATATTTGGCAACTTCCGTCTTTTCTTCATCTGTCGAGCCTTTCTCCAATCCTAATGCCACCTTTTTCTTCAGTTAATCCAGCTTCTCACATAATTTGCTCAGAAGATGGAGTGAAATAGTGTGGTGGAAAAGCATGACTATGATGTATGCCTTTTTGACTTTGAACCACACAGTATCCCTGGGGATTCTTTGAAGGACTGCTTCTTGGTTTACGTACAGCATCTAGCTGGACACAATTTGTTGTTGCTTCGTTGTTAGGTGCCGTTGGGTTGACTACAATTCGTAGTGACCCTATGAACCATACACCTGAACTTTGCCCTGTCCTCTGACCTCTGTAGACATGCTTGATTCTTTTGTTATGGTCACCGTGTCAACCCATCTCTTTGAGACTTGTCCTCTCTTTCTTTGACTTTCTACCTTTCACATGTCTTTCTCCAAGAACTTGCCTCTCCCAACAGCAGGAATAAAGGATGTGAGATGAAGTCTCACCATCCTCGTCACTAAGGAGTACCCCTGGTTACACTTCTTCCATGACAGATTGGTTTGCTCTTTTGACAATTCACGGGAGGCTCCCTATTTTTTACCAATAAAACAGTTGAAAGGCATTGATTCAAAAGTACCAGTTGTTTTTTTCTGAATTCTGATTTTTACTGTGATACCTATAACTTACTATGCTCCACACAGCTGCTTGTCTTTGTATAGATGATAAACCCCAGGGAATCATCTTTCTACTATTCTCCTCTTTCAGTCAAGAGTCATCTCATGTCAACAATGTAAAATGTAAATGCCAAAGTAAATGTGTCATTTACTTTCTCTTCTAAATCTATCTTGAACTTCCGACATTTTCTTCAGTCAGAGTATATGCCACATTAAAATAAATATCTTCAGCAAGATTTTACATGTGCATGTTAAATATGTTCTTCTATCATTTATGCACCACATTAGTCATCTTTCTTTGGAATGGGCACAGGTATGGGTCTCTTCCAGTCAGTGGACTAGGTGGCTGCCTTCCAAATGTCTTGGCACAGACGTGAGGAGCTCCAGCGCTGCATTTGTAGGCTGCTATACTGTACTCGGTGTTTGGTCAGTTCCCGCGGTCTTTCACGAAGGCCTCGGTGCAGCTCCTCCCGGTTGTATTTTGAGGGCTTCCAGTCTGAAAGCTTCATCTTCTGGCACTATAACTGAGGACAGGCGCCTGCTGTGCACGAGGTTTTCAATGGTCAGTTATTTCAGAATTAGGGAGCTTTCCTCCTTCCCAATCTTGCTTAGTCTGAAAGTTCCTCTGAAGCCTGTATGCCACGGACGATCTAGATATCCGAAATACCAGTGGCATCATTTCCTGTGTCACAAGAACACACAAGCCACCGAAATATTACAAAAGGATAGAGGAGTGGGGTTGCTGGTGTACAGCTGAGGGTTATCACGCCGCAGGTGTGTTGGTAGGAGTTCGCCCTTCTCCAGGGGCTTCTGTAAGGTTGGAACTGCAGTAATTGAAGCTATGGCCATGATTATAGCTATAATATTGGTTATAGATGCTTATGGGTGCAGTGGTTAAATACTTCTAACTGAAAAGTCAATGATTCAAACTCACCGATCACTTTGTGGGAGAAAAAAAAAATGGCAATTTGCTTCTATAAAGATTACAACTTTCAACAACGTTCTGCTGTGTTGTAGAGAGTTGCCATGAAGTGGAATCCACGAGTGAGTATGACAAAAAACGACACACAAATGCTTAACAGAAACTCTACAGAAACAGTGCTCCCTGTGTATTCTTAGTTCTTGGATAGTTCTTAACTTTTGGACTCTTGGTTATGTGCACCCAGGAAAGTAGGCAGATGTCTCTCATTAAAGGTTCAGAGTTCACATACTTTCAGTTCTGAAGGAAAATCACGTATGTCACAAGCGTCCCGCTCTGCCTTTGTAACAGGGAAACAGTCATGAACAATTTGAGTGGGACAGCTCTGTCCGTGCTGATGTTTAAGTGCTTGGCTGTTGTTAGATGCTACCGGGGATACTCCAAGTCATAGCAACCCCTAGTACTGCAGACCAAAGCCCTACCAGCCGAGTGCTACCCTACAATGTCTGCGTGCCCACTGTTGCTGTCACCTTGCCACTCCGTCTCCTTAAGGGTCTTCTTCTCCTTTGCTTTCTCTTCACCTTTATAAGCATGATGTCATCTTCAAAAGTCAAACTTTTCCTGACAATATGCCCAGTATGAAGTCTCACAATTTTTGCTTCTAAGTCCATTCTAGGGGGACATATACCAATGCAGATTTGTTTGTTCTCTTGGCATTTCATAATTTACTCAACAATCCTTAACTCAGCTTAAATCCTTAACTCAAATTCAACACCTCAACTCAGACACATCAGTTGTTTTTTTGCTCTTCCTTACTCATTATGTGCTTCCACGTGCATCTGAGGGGACTAAAAATGACATGGCTAGAAGAAGGAGAATTGACGCCTTTGAGCTGTGGTGCTGGAGAAGAGTATTAAATGTACCATGGACTGCCAAGAAAGCAAACAGATTCATTGTAAAGAGGATTAAACCAGGCTGCTCCTTGGAGGCAAGGATTCTGGGGCTTTGTCTGACATATTTTGGACATGTTGCCAGGAGGGACGGGTCCTTGGAGAGGGACATCATGCTTGGGAGGGTGGAGGGACAGCGCAGGAGGGG
>NW_006399868.1:7369164-7420420 GCF_000299155.1 Elephantulus edwardii | reverse complement strand
AATTTAAAAAATATTGTTGACAGCTATAGTTTGTTTGGCTCCACAATTAATACTCTTGGTACCAGCAGCCAGGAAATCAAGAGATGAATTACATTGGAAAATTTGTCTGTCAGGGACCTCTCCAGAGTACTGAAGAACAATGATGTCAGTCTGGAGACTAAGGTGCACCTGATCAAGGTCATGGTCTTCGCAATTGCTTGCCATGCGTCAGAGAGCTGGACAATGACTACAGATGATAGAAAGAGAATTAATTCCTTTGAGCTGTTGTGCTAGAGAAGAGTGTTGAATATATCATGGACTGTCAGGAGAACAAACAGGTTCATCCTGGAGAGGGTGAAACCAGGCTGCTCCTTTGAGGCAAGGATTCTGAGGCTTCATCTGATACACTGTGGGCATGTTGCAAGGAGGGACCAGTCATTAGGGAGGGACATCATACTTGGAAGGGTAGAGGGAGAGAAAGAGAGGAAGACCATCAACGAGATGTATCAGTTCAGTGTCTGGGGTAATAAGGGTATGTGTGTCAGACACAGTTAAGTAGGCACAGGTCAGAGCAACTTTTGGCGCTATTGTACATAGAATCACTGAGTCACAAGTGACTCGACGGCACATAACAACAACAATAACAATAAATATTTACATTTGCTAGAATTGGCTGTACTATACAATGGTAAAATTATATCATGAGATTTCAGTAGCTTAAAGCAATACATATATCCCTGTCAGTCAATGTCCTGTTGACATCGATTAATGCATCTTCCACCTCTTGGCTTAACTGTTATAAGCGCATACCATCTAGTCTGCTGCCAGTGGGAAGAGAATGAGACCAAATCCAACCATCAACTCAGACCCTCAGCACAGAGTCCAACAGCTCTTGCAGTGTTTGTGGGAACAGACTGAGCTGTCTTTTCTCCCAGGGGTTCAGTTAGCTGAACCCTTCATCACCACGTCACCACGGTTTTTCTGGAGACAAGAGGGCTGAGGGAGCTCAGGCTCTTTACAATTGCCCAAGCCTGGAGAAGACTCAGATCACTTTGCTCTTAAGACATTGATTTATGATTGGCCAGTCATATGATCCCAATCTGTGGACCAGATACTGAAATGAAGATTTTTTTCCCCCCTATTATTCTTTTAGTATAAGCACATATTTGCTTCCTGCTACAGTTTTAATTTTCATTTTACCAGATATAGAGAAAAAAACTTGCTTTTCTTTATTAATATATAGTTTTGAGTATTGTTTAAGTTACATTCTTGAAGGGTAGTAAATAGCAATTTTACTAAAATAATTCATAAAATTGCTAGTCATACATGAATTCTTTTGCTTTCCAATAATTATTAAAAAAATTGTCTCAATTTTAATGTTCTGCAAGATTCCATCAGCATTAAATTTTAAAATTCAGGTGAAGTCGAGCAAATTTAATTAGCTTATCCGAAGCCACTTCAGAAATATGCTGTTCTTAGGCCAATGTAAAGTTTCTTTTTACAGACAATGCTATCAGAATCCTCCACTAAATGTGAAAACTGATTCAGCAGAAAAAAACCCCAAACCCCACCCCAAAGTATCTACCATCAATTGCATTGCTGTCTGCACAGGCAACAGTTTTGGGTCAGATCCCAGGAAATTAATGAACAGATTTGATTTTGCTTAGCTTGAAGAACTGATAAGAATCTCACTCCAAGGTAATGTGAAGGGAGATATAACCTTTCATTTTCTATTCTTTTAAGAATAATTAAAACCCTTAATTAAAAAATCCCTACACCATTCACAGATGATTTTCACTCCCAGGTATAATAATGCTGATTTATCAGGATCATCTATAGCCTATGCTATAATCATCTTTTCTCTGAATTCTGATTCTGTGAAAGGCTGAATGCTTCTAATGGGAAGATAATTTCTCTTCCATCTGTTTTAACTTGTCTAGGCATTTCCAAAGTATTAAATATGAGACTGTTTTTTTTTTCTTTTCCCCCCCCGTAGAGCAGATATGTAGAATATAGAACTGTTAAATACTATTGTTTTGTTAACTATCATTGAGTAACTCCTCATAATTGAAATGTTATAGGATGAAACACTGCAGAGGCTTACAATTGTTATGTTTCAGTGCCTTATGGAAGCCAGTGTATCACTTCATCTTCTTGAAGATCTTCCTCTTGTTTTTGGAATCTATTTCACTTAAACAAAATGTCTTTTTTTTTTTTTACAAAATGTCTTTTCCTGTGCCACATCTCTTCTGGTAAGAGGCCCAAAGTGTGTGAAATGTATCTAGTCATCTTCTCGTTTAAGGAAAATTCTGGATGCCTTCTAGCAAGCCAGATTTGTTGAGTTCTTTCACCCTCTGCTGAGACTCAGTGGAGGGAGCTGGGGGTTGGAATCACCTTGACAGCAGGTCTGACTTTCTGGTTTTATCTTGCAGCCCCATGATTCAAAGGCATCGGTTCTTCTTTCAGCTTCCTGATTTGTTCGTTCAGCTTCGTCATGCATATGTGGCGAATGAGAATAAGAGACCTTAGGTCACACACCCTTTAGTCCATAAAACGAAGTCTCTGCTTTTAAACACTTCAAACAGACCTTTTGCAGCACTTTCTTCCAACACACTACTTCTTTAATTTCTTGACTGCTGTTGCATTAATAGTGGATACAAGGTAAATAAAATCTTTTGACAACAGCAATCTTTTCTCCATTCATTATGATGCTTATTGCTCCAGTTGGAATGCTTTTCTGTTGAAGTGTGATTCATTCGGAAGGCTGTGGTCTTTGATGCTTAGCAGCAAGTGCTTCAAATGCTCTTACTTTTAGTAACCAAATTGTGTCAGCTGCTTGTTATTATTATTAGTCAGTCCTGATGTTACCTTCTTCTTCAATAGTCCAATTTCTCTGCTAATATTCTTAGGACATAGATTGACTAACTATGGTGAAAGGTTATAACCCTGAGACAAAGCTTTCCTTGTTTAAAACTGTAGAAAAGGACTGAATATCCTATGACCTGCCAAAAGAATGAAAAAAAAATATGTCTTGGAGAAGGTCTTAGAGAGAAGGATGACGAAGCTCCCTCTTACATACTTTGGACATGTCCCTAGGAAAAGCCAGTCCCTGGAGTTCATTCCTGGAAGGGTGGAGGGTCAGTGCAGGAGAGGCAGAGCCTCAACAAGATGGGGTGACACAGTGGCTGGAGCAGTGGGCTCAGCTCTCGCAGGGATGGCGGAGATGAGCCGGATTCAGGTCTGCTGCTTCCCGGCTTGTTATACGTGGATGTTGACTCTTAACAGCACCAACAGCATAAATTAATGGAAACAGAACAGAAGAAAAAAAATCTCCAAATATTTAATAACTAAAATCCATTTAACTATGTTTCTTGGATAATACTTTAATTGCCAAGGATAGAAAGATGAGAGTCAAATTATCTTATCAGGAAAATAAGTATCAAGGGAACAGATAAATGGTGAAATTTGTGCTGGTCTTTGAAGAAAGGGCATGTTCAATGATTAAGAAAGGAAAAAAATGTCCCAAGATAAAGGCATCGAAACATAAACTAGGTTTAGCTTGATGTTGTGGAGCATATGAAAGGTACAATAGAGATAAGCCTGAAAAAGTAGTGTTCTGGAAACTTCTCAATATAATTAAAATGCTATTTAAACCATTTCCTAGCAAGCAACTACACTAATGCAATCTACAAGATTGAATTAAAATCAGTTTCACAGAGATGAGTAAGAACATGAATAAGGCATGGCTGGTGCATATTTTGATACTGTGACTTTCACATCATCATCCAGTTACTATGCCAACGGCTGGCATCTGGTTTTAAGACACTTTCCAAATTGAATGTCAGAGGTCTCCCTGATTTATTCATGCAGATGCCCAGAATGTTACAGAAAAGCATGAATACAGAATATGAAAGGCATGTTGCTATGTCAAGTCAAAGTCCATATCATAAACAAACAACATGGAATCAATTGACACCCACGCCTCCAGTGATAAGCATCACAGCTTCCCATTTGGGGCATGCTGATATTGCTTAGATTATCACTGAAAGGTTGACAGATTGTTCTCAAAGATTTACCATCTAGAAGGGTGTTGAGAATCAAGATGACTTAAATGACTGTTTCCAAATGCAGGCATTAAACGGTAAACACTTGAGCCTTCCCTTTTCAAAAGTAAATGGACTAGCCTGCAGAGATCACTCATTCATTTTCACACACTCATGGGATATCAATTATGTCGAAGTCATTCTCCGAGACACGGAAGTAATTACAAGAAAACCTGCCCGTCAGGAACTGATCATCAGTTTTTCATTGCTGTGGAGTCAGAATCCACTTGTCGCTGACCTTTCAACAGGTTTTCAGGAGCTGTCAATGGCACAAGAGGAAAGGGTTCATTTTCTCCCACCGAGCAGCTGGTGGATTCAAGCTGTTTGCCTTAACCTTGACAGGACATCTCCTTCCTCACGAGGTCACCAGGTGTTCTGGAGTCATCTACAACTCAGAGTGGTCCTGTGCCAACCTCATCATCTCTGACCTACTTGGCCCATTGTTAGTGTCACTGTGTCAATCCATGTTTTTCAGGATCTTCCTGTTTTGTTGATCTATTAGTGGAAGAGAAAGAGAGAAGACTTTGTTCAGCAAAGTCTGCTGAACAGGGAAATAAAGGAAGAAAACGGATAAAGATTCATTAAAACTAGATCTTAAATAATGGAAATATTTTGGCAAAAATGTAGCAAGGAAATTACAACCCCACAAAAACTTCGATCAAATCAACACCACTGTGAAGTCAATGTCAATTCACCGTCTTTACAGGAGAAGCCTGCCTCTTCTGATTCCTAAGCTTGTGGTGGCCTAGTGGCAAGAAGTTGCACTACAATCCCCAAGGCATGTGGTTTGAGACCACTAGCTGCTTTATGGAAGAAGGACAGGCAATCTCCTCTCAAGCGATTAATTACTTCTGAAAACCTGCCAGAGAGTCATCTGTGGGTTGGCTCCAACTCCATGGTGTACAATAACAACAACAATGGCAAATATGGTGGATTCCAATCACCAGCCATTCACGTTGCAGCCTGATATGTAACATGCCTATCACCAGGTCTCTTTGCTGTTGTTGTGAGATGCTGCAAGTTGACACCCACTCAGAACCACCCTATAACCAACCTCAATACTGGACCATCCTTAACATCTCTGATAAGCTTACAGCCATTGCTACAGTCACTGTGCCACTCTATCTCCCCGAGAGTCTTCTCCTTCTCTGATCGTGCACGTTTGCAAGCATCATGTCTTTGTCCAGGGATGGGGCCTGACAGTACATCCAGAGTATGCTAGATGAAGCTTCAAAATTCTGCTTCTAAGAAGCACCCTGACTGCACCTCCTCGTCAGAGAGTTTTGAAAACAAAAGAAAAACACAGCCTCTGATTGGATGTGATTTCTGAGGATCTTCCTACGTGTTTCTGGGGGTCTGAGGCTAAGGGAGCTGGCTCTCCCCCCACCCCCACCCGAGCTGCCAGTGGACCCACAACACTGGACGTTTGGCTAGTAGCCCGACATCTCCTCAGAGCTCGGCAACAGAGAGTAGGTGGGACATTCCTTAGGGGAACAGGCTGCTGGCTATCATTCAGAGGGGATATTTGCTATGCTGCCTTATTAAGGTGACTAAAAATGTATTATTCTACATTGAGAGAACACAACCATTTTAAACTTTTTCCAAGTTACTATTGTCATCACATTATAACATATTTCTGTCCAGAGAGAACATTTCTTACCTAGTGAGATTTACTTTCTTTTTTACAACTTGCTTTACCTTTAGTGGGCATGATGCCACTTTACTGCCTTGGTTTCCTTTCAATATGTGTTGTTGTTATTGTTAAGTGCCATCGAATCATAGGCGACTCATAGCGACCCTGTGAGTAAAATACCTGAACACTGTTTAACTTTGATCATTTCTCAAAGTTCATAGAGTTTCTGGAGGCAAGCCATTTCGGAAGGAGATGCCACTCCTGCTTCCGAGCTTGTTTTAATCGAGGAGCTCCACCAAACACTGTCCACCACGGGTAACCATTATCACATTTGACACATCAGTGTCACAGTGTTCAGTATCACAGCAACCACGAGTTACCACTGTACAGCAAGTGGACAAATCAGGGCTATATGTATCTGATAGGAAACTATTTGACTCTGGCCCTAATTATCACTCCTTATTGATGGCCACACCAGACATGTTATTAGTATTGATCACATTTCTTCCATCACAGGGTGACCAGGCTTTTTATTGATGCCTCTGATCTATTTTGTTTTACTTAAAAAAGAAATTTAGACATGGTTAGAAAAAAAATCTGCCACACTATTTTATGATTGAATACCAAATGATAATGCAGTATCTCAAATTTCTCACAAAAGTATCTTTTTGATATCTCCAAAATGATTTACCATGATTAACAATAATAAATATGTTTTTCTTTGTGATACAGTCAAAGACTATGGTGATGCCCCAAATATTTTCAATTTTGTTTAACTTTATCAGAAATGCATTTACTGAACACCATTGTTTCAATACTGGTATGAAGCTTACAGTTCAACAATTTTGTTTCTAGATAATCTGAATTTCTTTCTGTGTCATGTAACCTAGAAAAGAAAATTGAGACTTTAGCTTTTGATTCGTTATTTGTTTTGCTACCTCATATTTAAAGTAAAACTCTCCCTTACATTAATGGATTAAAAACATTTTTGAGATGTTATTAAAATGCAAGAAATTTTTCCAGACTTCTAGCTGTAGATTTTTGCAAAACAATACCACCACCACAGGAGTTGTATGTGAAGAACCAACTTGCAATATTCTCTCCTTTTATTTTGATGCTAAGAATTATCATTTTGATTTGAGAGCTATGACAGTTCAATATAATATGGTTGGTTGGCTTCTGTGGGGAAATTGATTCACTGGGTAAAATCAAAATGCCAGAGAAAACTTGAGGTAACCATGAGTTCTGTTGTTGTTTAATATTAATAAAAAAATACTTCTTTAGAGAATGAAAACAAATTATATATTGTATCTGTGGGGAAGGTAGTTGTTGTTGCTGTTGTATCTGTGGGGAAAAATTGCAACTTGAAAAGTTTTAGTTCTTACACTTACATTCTCATAATCTTTAAATTTGTATTTTCTCTTGGATTTGGTATTGATCTGGCTTTTCAAAACTTAAAAAAATGATAATAAAGATAGATTTGTATTTTACTATCTCTGTACCATAAATAAGAATATTGTAGCATTCATTTTATGTGTTATGTTTTAACTCCCCAGTAAAACCTCAGGAAAAAGATGAAGCTGTGTACTTTGGTAAAGAGGATAGGCCTTGGGGATATTCTCTTCAGCCCTATCAGGTTTCCGTGAATCAGAATCAGTAAATGACAGTGAATTCAGTGCACGGTGGCACTTTCACTTCATTTATGTTATTCATTTCCTGAAAACGTGCTCCATACTTTATTTTTCATATTTAAATGGAGACCTCACAGAAAGATCTCAGGGAAGTGACATAAATGGTAGAACAGGAACAATGAAAGGTTATGTGGGTGCATCTTACGGCTAATGCAGAGGCGAGACAGAAAAATGAATAATCACTTATCCTGCAAATACATTCATCTTGAGGTGATAGAAAGAGGGCAGGCATATAAACTTATGTTCGATTCCTCATTCTTTCTTGAAGTAAATGCAGAGGTCAGGAGCATTTTTGTAATGCCATTCATTTGGATCATAGCCATGATCTGATTTTTAGTCGCTTGCTTGATATTGAGTAATATGTTGTTAGGAGTCCAGTTGCACAGGGAAGGCCATGGGGGGTGGGAGGATCACCTCACGCAGAATTGAAACAGTCAGATTTAATAAGCCTGCCTGCTGACATCTAAAATCATCCCCTTTATCTGTGTTCTTTGTCTCCCCCCCCCACTCCGTGGAGTTCATCAATCTCACTAAGTACATGTACTTCAGAGTTGTCATGAATGTACGTTGGATTTATTAACTTTTAAAAGTGTTTATTGATAAAAGGCATTCATAGAGTCTTTTTCTTCTATAGAGTAATTTTAAACTTCAACAGCCTAAACATCAATTTAATTAAGTTAGGACCAGATATATTTGTAGTGTTTTTCTTCGCCTCAGCTCATTCTATTGCATTCTTTTCATGAGGATGGCGATGGTGCATGGATGAATACTTTACTGCATTACCAGAAATGTACTCTTCAACTAGTTTTTTTAATAATCATGATAGATAGGAAATTATATGTGACTGCTTTTTAGGACACAATGTGTTATTTAACTATTAATAAATTCCAACCCCAAATAACTCTAAAGTATAGCGTTGAAATCTCCTAGAGGGCTTTTAAGGCTCTAAATGTTTGCAGAGCGGGTGTTCTGGTGACCTCGTGGTAAGGAATTGCACTGTCAATCCTAAGACGCACGGTTCGAATCCACCAGCTGTTTCTTTTGAGGAAGATGGACAAACTCCTCCTGTGGGATGAACTGCCTGTGACAATCTGCTGGAGGATCAGCTGTGAGTCAGTGCTGACTCGACGATACATAGCGACAAAAAAAAATCTGTGCAGAAAGACTGACAGATCTTTGTTCAGCAGAGTGACTGGTGAGGTCAAACCATGGACCTTTCATCGTGACTGTTTTAACCACTGCACCACGACATGCACTTAATTACGTCTGTCCTTCCCTAACTTGTCTTTCTTGTCATAATAAATGGAAAACAATATGACATACTGTCTTTGAGTTATATAAGGCAGCAAACGAAATCATAACATTATCTGCTTTTGAACACCAAATTAATATTGGGTTATGTCTGTCTGATTTCTTTCGAAGAACATTAGATTTATTTGATCTTTAGGACATTAAATGTTTATTGAAAGTGAAATCTCTGAATTAATGAGACTCACATTTGTGTCTTTGACATACTTCAGAGACTTTTATTAATATTCCTATAATTCACCAGCATTTCAAATGTCATTTACAGAGTAGTTAGCTTCTAGTTAATAAGTTTAGAATTTTCTTTGATTATGATGATAATTTTTCTCTTGATCTAGGCTAAATTGTGGATATTACAGAAACGCCTTTTTCTAGAAATATCTAATAGAAAGATTTTATTCACACAGACACAAAACATACTAGTAGTACAAACAGAAATCATCAACTTTTCTACATTGTTCTTTCTGCAGTATTCTGATTAATGACTATTTAAAGGAATAAGTGTGTTTTCTGTTTGTAACTTTGAAATGCTTAATAAATATTTTAATCTGGAAGACAAAGACACTTTAGTTGTGCATGTTGCAGGGGACTATAAAAGAATCTCCTACTCTGACGATTCATTTTAAGGTAATTATTTTCCCAAAGGCAAAGGTCAGAAGTCAGGAAGGGCAGAAAAGGAAGGCAAATGGAAACAGAGACCCAGGGCAGTAGAGCAAATGCTTGTGTTGTAGGGATTGTAAGAAATGTCAGGAAATAAATGTGTATAATTGTTTAATGAAAGAATAATTTAGTCTGTAAACTTTCCCCCAATATACAAGGAAGAGTTTATAATTTCCTAGACCTTCACTACCTCAATTTAGTACATTCAATTTCCTATAGTGAAGCCTTTGAAACATGTCAGCAAAGGAAAACTCAAACATTTTTTTCACTGAAACAAGTGATTAAGAAGAAGTGGTTAGACTGTGCATTCTTAAAAGCATAAAACTTAAAAGGTACAGAAAATCAAGAAGATTTGATTATTTTCTAGCTTTCATAGTTAAACATGCAAAACAACACAAACAATGTAGACTATGAATTCTCATAGTAGTCTCATAGGACATTATGGAACAGCCATTGTGACATGTTGTTATTGTTGTTATGTGCCATTGAGTCACCTGCAACTCATAGTGAACCTATGTACAACAGCCTTAAAACCTGCTCTACCCTGTGCCAATGTTATTGTCTCTGACACACTTACCCCATTACGCCAGTCACTGAGTCAATCCATCTCATTGAGGGTCTTCCTCTCCTGTGCTGTCCCTCCAACCTCCCAAGCATGACGTCCCTCTCCAAGGACTGATCCTACCTTGCAAAATGTCAAAAATATGTCAGACGAAGCTTCAGAATCCTTGCCTCTAAGGAGCAGCCTGACTTCACCCTCTCCAGGATGAACTTGTTTGTTCTCCTTTCATTGTTATAAAAAGTTATACAACCAATGGTCTAGAATCCATATCAAACCAAACCACTGCCATTAAGTTGATTGCAATTTATGATGGTCCTCCACCTGGTTTTTTAAGAAAAGACACTGTCCATCTTTCTCCTCCTGAACACCTGGTGGCTGTGAACCACTGACCACTTAGCAGCATGCCCCTTAGTACTCAATCACATCTATAATCTGTTCTGTTGAGATTAGCAACAGACTCCTTACTAAAAGGCAGACGTCAACAACATCCTGAACGATTGATCTACTGTACCACTCTTTATTTCTGACATCAACTGTTCCTCTTCCATTCAGTTCCCCCACTTCTCTATGTCTCTCAAGTTCTGTGGTTTGCTGGAGGGTCTCAAAGAAAGAAATCCAAACCTCTCCAGGACGTCACTCACATGACTGGGTGGTGTAGGCCAGTGTTGCAGAGACTTGTGAGTGATGGGCCAGGTCCTAGAGACTGTCAGTAGTGGTGCAGCTGGATACTGTGTCTGAGGGGAGTGAATATCCCAAAAGAAGGTGAGCATTAAGCTACCATCAAGGCCTTTACGTAAGCCCTTAATGAGCTGATAGGAGGAAGCCATGCTGCAATCCCAAAGGCACATTGTTCAAATCCTGCAGCTGCTTTGCAAGAGAAGTATAGGAAATCTCCTTCCTTGAGGTTTACTGCCTCTGAAAAACTGCTGAAGGGTCAGTTATGGGTCACTTCCAACTCCATAGCATACAAGGAAAACACCACCAAGGTCGGTCTGCACCCTAATCCTGTCTGCTTAAGACAATAAGTACTTCACAAAATAAAATGTAATCACCAGCTAGGAAAGCCATTTTGAATAATAAACCCTTAGCCTAACTCTACCACCAGGGATCCTAGAATTGCACCATGATCCAAAACTAATGAATAACCAATGTGTTATATATAAATGAACTATGTTTAAGTTCAATACAAGTAATAGCCAACATTTCCAACTAGTTCATTCTGATTTAGCTTGGCAAAGGATCCAGGTGATCCTAGAGCTTCACAAGCTACAGATGATCCTTATAGATACCTAGATGTATCAATAAGAATCACCTGGAGTCTTGTTACGCTGGAGATTCTGATTCAGTACACCTGAGGAGGAAATACAAAGTCTCGACACAGGCTTGAACAGGAGTGAACCAGTTTCAAGCATTGAGGTCATCTTCTAAGGACTCTTAAATAATAATATCTTTATATTTACATTTTAGAAATGAAAGAGAAAAAAATATATAGGAACAATCTACTAGCAATAAGCATTTTGTTTCCATAAGGATTATAACCTGGGTTCAGAAGGTGATGTGGAGTGAAGATTATCATCGTGGACATCAAATGAATCTTGGCTGAACGCAGAGGAAAGCAGAAAGAAGTTTGTTTTATTGACTCCTCAGAGGTAGGTTACCATGTAGATTGTGATAAGTCAAGGAGTTTCCAAACAAATGTGCCAGAAAGAGGCAGCAGCAGTTCAGAGAGCAAAAGGGATCCTGGGCACTGTACTTACAAGAGTCCTACATTTATTATTTTGACATTGTTGTTTTTAATTTCTGTAGTCTTGAAAAGAATTATTATTAAAACAATAAGTTCTGTTAAACAGTATTCTCTTTTTAATAATAGAAAGTGATAATTAAGGAAACAGTTCATATGCATGTATATATTCTTCAGTTGCGATGGTTGAGGGGGGAAAGCAAAGGAAAAAGGAAAAAAAGCCAAAAAACCTACCTCTTCATCTCTTGGCAGCTGCAGATACCAGCTTCCTGCAGCTCTCATTCTTCAGGGGAACAGAGAGGAGTTCTATCAACATATTCCTTGTATTTCTTCAGAAAATCTACAGTACTCGTGCCCTATCAATTTAAGGATTTTGTTTACTTTCTCATGTATTTGTTTGGGAGTAGTAGTTTACAAAGTTAGTGTCTTATGTCATCATTTCCTAACTTTCCAGAATGAAATGGTGTGTGTGCCTGCTGCTGTCTCCATAAGACGGGAAATGTTTGGTTTGGCTGAGTTTTTAATTATTCAGAGAAGGTGATGTAAAAAAATCCAATTCATTGATATATAACACATTTAAAAGGACAGACGTATATAAAATTGGTATACATTAGTTTTGGATCGAGGTGCAAATCTAGGATCCCCGGTGGTAGAGTTATGTTAAGGGTTTATTATTCAAAATGGCTTTCCTAGCTGGTGATTTCATTTTATTTTGTGATGAAGTATTGTAATAAGCGCACAAGATTTCATATTTTGTATGTTTCTAAATATAATTCTTTAAATCTTACAATATTCAATGATAAAAATATTAAATTGAATATAAAAAAATATGTGCCCTCTTGGAATCATGTGTAAATATTTAATAGCACAGCTCAAAATTGTTAATTTATGGAAAAGGGAAGAGTCTGGAGTAAATGAGGCTTGCTTCCTCATTCTCTTGAAATGAAGGATATAAATATTATTGCTTAAATGTCTATATCTTGCTTCAGGTGCTTTTGGAAACTATCATTGGTTTATTAATGTTTATTCATATATAACCCCTTTCTGAAACACATGTGCAGTATTGAAATCCGTTTAAGCAGAAATGTTTGATGGCGCTTCCTCTCTACAACTATCCCAGCTCAGCAAGGAAACTATTCTTTTGACTTATTTGTGTGTCTACCAGAAGCATGGGCATACTTTAATTTGGATAAATATTGGTTTGTGGGGCTTTTTTAATCAAAAATACATGTCTAGAATCTGTTTGTCTTAGTTATCTAGTGCGGCTAAAACAGAAATCCTTAGGTGGATAGTTTTAACAAACAAATGTATTCTCTCACAGTACGAGGCTTGATGTCTGGATTCAAGGCTTTGGTTCCAGGGTTGGGAACTCCCAAGGGTGTAGACTCTAGGGAGGTTCTCTGCCACCCCAGGCTGGGCTTGCCTGGCAGTTGGAATTCATGAACAACCCTCTTGGGCAGTCTCTTCTGCTATGATTTACAACCTTGGGCACCTGATGGAGGGTCACTGATGAGTTGGAATTGACTCAAAGTCCGTGAGTTCTTGTGCTGAGTTTGAGACTTCTAGGGGAAGGCTTTATCTTTTTGGTGGCTAAGGTTTAGGAGGAGTCTTTTTTTCCATATCTCTGGAGTTGGCTTTTCATATTAAAGATGTTCGTGTGTGTTGGCATAGGGGGTTCTCAGCAGAGGGAGACTAGGTCCAAAGGACATGCTCTACTCCCATCCTTTTTTCTTGGTGATAGTCGGGTCTTGTCTTTGCTTACTTCTCTCTCCTTTTACGTTTTCTAAGATAAAAGACTTGACAACACTTAACAACACCAACATAGAGAGAGCTCTGTGGGTCTGGGGAGAGAAAGTTATGCTACCAAGCCAAAGGTGGATGATTTTAATCTGTGGCCCTCGGGCCTGGTTTTAATTGTTTCTGGTCAAACATTCTTCTAAGTTGTATAGAACTGATCTGTCCATTTGCTCTAACACATGGCTGCTGTGGGGGGAAAAAAACCCATTAAAAACTTTACGAAGCAGAGTTCTAAAACATGCAAAAGGCAACATGAACCAGAATTGACTATGACATCTGGGTTTTGGCCAGTTTAATTCTTACTTTGTTTTTTATTTCATTGTTGTTCATCTTTACCTTGTAGAAAAGCAGCCATTTAGTCCCTCTCTAGCCTTTGTATTATCCTCTCCTCCAAGATAAAATGTGGGGGACTTAACACACAATTTGGTATCAACGCTTTGGAAAAATGAAAACACCTCGGGCCTGCCAACTTCTCTTTTATAACACTTTTATGATTGGAGTTCAATGCAATTTTCTTTTTAGACATTTAGTAAATAATCAAAGAAAAGAAATCTTTGTAATCAGTTATTGTTTCCTTCTCCTACCACTTGAAATTCTGGAACATCAATGTGTCACTCGAAAATATCATTCGATCTGATCATGTCACTAAAATGTCTGTGTCAGGGTCAGGGAAGCTGTGTTTCTGACAATTAGGTGATCAGTCCATGCCTCTCGGTACACAGTATATGGCAGGAACTGGTCCAGAAATTTTGATTCACATATTCCCTTGCTGGTACTTTTTGTGTTTGGGGGAAAAAAAAAAAAGATTCTACAAATTACTGCTTAAGAAGGAACATTTCCCCAAATAACGTATTAAAAAAATGTCCTCATAATGCATTCTTCTAAACTTCCTTCATTTTTGAGCTATATCAATTTAAGAGATGTTGAATCTTATTAAAGTAAGGATGGAGAGAACACGATTTGAGGATACATTTGAGTGCACAGGGAAGCTGCTGTTATTGTCTACTGGAGAATTGGAACCAACCCTGAGCTCACCCTTCTGGTGAGTTTTCAGAGGCTGTTAATTGCATGGAAGGAGATAGCTCATCCTTCTCCCATGGAGCAACTGGTGGTCTCGAACTGCATGTCTTTGGGATTGTAGAGCAGCTTCTTGCCACTGGGCCACCCAAGCTTCCTGCACAAGGATATAGAACAGAAATGAATGACATTTAGAAATTAAAAAACAAACCTATGGTATATAATAAAGAAAACTTTGTTTCCCATTTGGCCTTAAACCGTTCACCCTGTTGATGAAATGATCAGTTTTATTATGTGAAAGAGAACACTTTCATTATTCATTCATTTGTGCTCCCTCTGGTACACACAGAATGATTTCTGAAATTTACAAGCTTAGGAAAGTTTGAGGGAGGATTTTCATATCTGAGAGTCAGTGGAGCTGAGCAATTTGATTACGAAGCAGTTAATTAGGTCACTTCAAGCTTGGCTCTCAGCTCAGATGTAGTTCTTCCTCTTTCTCAGAGATCCCCCAGATCCACTTGGAGAGAAGTTGTGTGGTTCTTCTGTGAAAGTTGACAATAACATGTACCCTTTATGGAGACCCACCCTGCTGCACAGGGAGAGAAAATCCATGACAGTAAATTGACTATAAACATGGAACCAGATGCTCTTTCAAATATTCATAAAGATCATAAAATGGCCCTGCAGTCAGTATTTGTTTCTGGTACATTTTCTGTATTCTTCTAGCCTTTCTATAAATGATCAAACAGTGGAAGCTTTGTGACTGGGGAATACTGTCTGATGCCTATTATGCATCTGCATCTCTGCTTTCTATTGTTGGATGATTAGGTTGGTGAGAAGCTATTATTTGTGGTATAACTGCTATTGTTGCTTAGCGCTGAGGACATGCTGACTGATGGCGACCCCAGGGGTGCAGAGTAGAACTACTCAGTAGATTCTCGGAGCTACGGCCCTTCATGGCAGTGGTGGCATCTTACCGACGTGCCTGACTTAATCCTGTGGCATCTTACCGATGTGCCTGACTTAATCCTGCAAGTGTTCCGTGTTGCTTCAGAACGATGGTTTAGAAAACGTTCATGCAGTCAGGACATTGCTCTGAGTAAAACCCTGCGGGTGCTCTCAACGTGTTAATGATACACTTCCCTTTCCTCTCAGTGATCCTGTGAATCAAATATGGAGTATATGTGTGCAATAAATACTTGTCGAGCACTAGTCTACGGAGTTCACACTCCACTACAGCTGTGAGGAAGGCAGAGAAGTTTGGTAATTGTAGTACTTATATTTTTGAATAGAGGAATAAACTGTAAAAGGTTTGAAAAGGTTTTGTAAAGTCAACAGTAGTGCTATTAAGACTCAGTAGAACCATTTTGAGGTTAAGAGACTTTCTTAAAGTGTGATTTTTGAAAATAAAATTTAAATGATAAGATAGGATCAGCTATATAGAGATTGAGGGAGTAAATAATTCAGAAGCAAGATGTTGAAGTACTGGGGCGAGGCAGTCAGCGGTTATGATGTGCCTACGCTCAAAATGAGCCGCTTTGACTAGTGTATGAGGGATGATGCAACAGGAGCAGGGAGAAACTGTGGACAGAATCTGAAGGACCCAGGATGAGAGCTTGGATTTTGGTTAAGAAAAATCATGTCAATCACATATTGAATACAAAATAATTACAGAGACGATAGATATAGAAATATACCATCCTTTTCTTTTTCTATCTTTTTATTTTATTTGGATTCTTTCCTACAGACTTAGTATTGTATTACCTCTGGTTTGAATTTTTTAAAAAAAATTTATTTTATTTCGTTATTGTTTTGTGTGTACTGTCAAATCAGATCTGACTGGTACTGGAGGAGATTGTTCCTTCTTCTCCAGCAGATCATCTGGTGGATTTGAACCATGTGGTTTGAATTTTTTAAAGATACATTGTTTTTCAACTTGAATAAACTATTTCATTATAAAGAAAACAGGATTCCCACCCCTCCTCCCCGTGATAGTTTTAAGAATCACATGTTCTCAATTATTCTGAAAACATAACTTTGCTAGGTGGGCTGTTTTTCAGATTTTTTTTTCTTTCTATGAAATGTCCTCTACTTCCTTTACACAAAAGAAATGCAGGATTCTGCACTGCAATTTCGTCGAGGGTTTGACATTTGGATTTGTTGACCTCATTAAAAAGTGCTGCTCCAGCGGCGGCAGGAACAGATACCAGTGAGTTACAGCACACCTGTATCTTCAGAAGAGCAGATGCCGGCTTTTCCGAATCAATGGAAATGTTAAGCAACACCAAGTGAATTCATTGAGGGGTAGATTGCTGTTTACGCTTCTTCAAAATGGATTAATATTCAACAATTGAGTCATAACAAATCTTATATACAGTAATAATCAAATACTTTGCTTTGTGTACATCTAAATACTTCCAATGTCATATTTCATTTTTTGCATATAGTTATTTTTGGAGGTAAAATATACACAATAGGACAAATGCAGTTAAACACAGTTCACAATAGTAATATTACAAGGTCAAACTGACTTCTATTTATTTTTAATTTTTCAGATTTTATCAATGTATAAAATTAACCTTGTTCTCTGAATGTAGCAATGAGAGAAAGAATGACAAACACAGCAGAGAACCTCACTGGACTTGGACGTGACAGAGAGTATGAAGCTCAGATCTGTTGTTCTTATGGTGGCTGTGAGTTGTTGTCAACTCGACCTAGGAACATAATAACAGTGCAACAGTAGCAAACATAGACATATGCACACCATATTTGTTATAGCATTATTTACAATAGAAGAAAGAAATAGTCCAAATGCTCCCGATGGATTAATAACAAAATGTGATACATACATACAAGGGATTACTAGGCAACTATGGGGTAATGAGTTCTTGAAGTCTTCTACAACATGGAAAAATCTAGAAAATATTGTGCTGAGTGAATGAAGTCAATCACAAAGAGTAAACATTGCATGAATGAATTTTTATAAAAATAGGTCGAGATATTAATATTGTTGTTCTGTGATGCTGACTGGGGTGAGAGAGGGAAGCAGACTCGCTCTCCAGACAGTAGATGCTTTCTAGGTTCAGTGATGGAAAAGACAATACCCAGTGTGTGTGAAGTATCACACCCTGACCAAGTTAGACGAGCTGCTGCAAAGGTCCACAAGCATAAAGCACACTGTGGTTAAGTAGTGTACCTCACACCAGGAGCAATCAAAACCACAGGCGTAGTTCCATCAATACACATGTATTCATGCACATGCACTGGAAAATAGGGGTGTACATACTGTCTACATCTAGGAATATCTATGGATATATGTATACATAAAATGTGTGCATGCTGTGTATATGTATGAGAGAAGATAGCGGACACATTTCATGATATCAAATGCTTCCCAGCATTAATGTACTGAGTTTGAAAGCTCAGGATTATAGTCTTTAGAACAACTTGGTCAACTGGCACAATAAAGTCCATTTAAAAAAAAGTGTTCTACATCCTACTTTGCGGCATCTGGGGCCTTAAGAGCTTACTGTTACCCTCTAGGGTATATTTATGTCTTTACTCATAGTATGAGCAAGGGAGGAAGAAGGGAAGCAAAGACTTGAAGAAGCAGTACTTGTAGAGAATGCTAACCATTTACAGAGGGAACCCTGGTGGCCTAGAGGTGAGGATCTACACTGCAGTCCCAAAGACATGCAGTACATAGCCACAAGTTCAAATCTACTAGTTGCTCTGTGGGTTAAGGAAGGACAATCTCTTCCCATATAATAAACTGCCATTGAAGGGTTAGCTCTGTGTCAGCTTGAACTTGAGGGCACACAACACCAATAGCAATAACAATGGCTTACAAGAACGATGAAGCCATTTCTTCCGAGACCAGAGTCAAATCATTCTGACCACGAATAAAATAGGTATTTCCAGACAGAATGAGAGAAAATTATAGAATGAAACCCAAACTCTATTAAAGAAGTCAGACTTCCTGGGCTTTTTGAGACCAGAGGAACCTCGGAGACCTTACTCTGAGATCCCTTTTAAACAGACTGAAATTAATCTCAAAGGCCACCTTTGAACCACAAGAAAAGACTAGTTTATAAAAGAAATTGTTAATATTATGCTCTTAAGAAAAATCCTCTGAATAAGGTCACACTGACCCAAAAGAATCATCTCCCAGTGACCAAATGTACCCTAAAGTACGGAAGGCCAGGACAGACAGGAAGTCTAGATTGATTAAAATAGAAAAACCTGAGCAGAAATAGTGAGAGGCTGCCACTTTGGAAAATGGAACCAGTGTCACTGACAGTGTGTGTGGTGGTGGAGGTGTGTTCTGTTGTGTGGGCTGCAGCCCTGCTCTGCCCTGCGCCAAGTTCACTGTCTCTGACACACCTACCTTCATTACCACAGTTACTGTGTCAATCCATCTTACCCAGGGTCTTCCTCTCCTGCGCTGTTGCTCCAACTCTTCCAAGCATGATGACCAGTGTGTATAGAGATCGTTAAATGAGAATCAAATTTATTATGTATACTTTCAATTGAAACAGTTAAATACTTAAAAAACATAAGTTACAGATTTCAACTATATGAAGGGTAAAACCTACCCCATAAATTGGAATTTTACATTACCTTAAATGTTGAATGTTGAAGATAAGACCAAAATGAAAACCTGATTTACATTCAAATAACTTTTCAATGGTTTAGTTTGAGCATAGTCGGATTGGCTGTTCTCTTCAACTAAATAATTTCTGTTGAAGTGTTTTGACCCCAGTTCTGCAATAGTATAGATTCGCTTCAGACTCGTAAGTTCTTGTTCTGAATCCCATTCATTACAGGATCAAGGCAGCTAGTAAGCCGTGATGGTAAACTTCAGGTGGATAAGACAGTGAGTTTTATCTTTGCCCCTTGTAACAATTGACTTTTGAGAACTTCTCACTTAGCATTATTCTGATTAGACATGGGGCCAATTATTCTGAATTAGCAAACCAAACTTTGATGTCATTAATTGCATTGTGATAATGAGATATTAATGCTATGTATTCATAATATTTATTTCATTTTTTAAAAACTGTAACTGTTAAATGGAAGACCCAGATGAGGTAATATATTTCCATGTTTCTCAAATCCATCTTCAATCAATCAAGTGTAATTAAACCAATGCTATTAATTTGGATATTTTTTTCTTTTTTATTTTTATTTATAATCAGTCCACAATTAAAAAAAAAAAAGAACTAAAAAGCTATGGATGTGTACGTAGTTTTGAGTTAGACCTATTTATTTTTCTTTATAATAGTAATCCTGGTGACACAGTGTATTAAGCATTGAGGTGTTAACTGAAAGGCAGATGATTCTAATGCACCAGTTTCTTCTCAGTGAGAGAAAAGGGAGACAGTCTGTATGTGTAAAACTTTTCTGACTGGAAACCACTAAAGAACAATCAGTCCTACTTCATCCTTGAGAGTCCTGAGAGTTGGAATGGCTTCAACAACAGTGACTTGGGTTTGATAAACCTTTAGGATCCTTCATTTATCATTTTCAAAGTGTGTTGAAGACAATGAACTTGTCTCCAGATGGGACAGGGTTCAGAGCTATTGTACATAGAGTCATTGTAGGTTGCAGGTGACTCGATGGCACATAACAACAACATTTATACCGGCCATTACATTTTCTCGCTAAGGTCGACAAAATGTAGCATCTATTAAAGACTGCCTTCCAGTCTCAGCATTGACACCTGCTAGCTGTATGACTACGGGTGATTACGTGAACTCTCTGCTTCACTTTCCACAACTGGACAATGACAATGGCCGATAATAAGAGCACCGTCCTCACATAAGTGTCAAGAAGGTTAAATGAGGGATATTTGCCACACCCATTGGTCAGGGCCTGACACCGAGCACGTGCAGTTTGGGTGTTTGTAAAATAAGAACATTTGCAATCAGGAGGAACACACCTTGGCAGCTAGCACCTCCAAAGAAGTTTGGCAAGAAGAGGAATGTGTAGCAGATGAGAAAGTTTATTCTAATCAGAGTGTTTTGACAAAGAACATTCTTTTAAAAATAGAAACCCTCAAGAGCTGCTGGGTTTTAGATGAAATGATCAAAGAAAAAGCACAGGCATCTGTTCTAACAATGTTTGCCTCTTCCCCAGTCAGCGCACGCGCTCTTTCCTCTGAGGTCCAGATGGTCACTCATCACTCACCAGGTGACCTGTAGCATCCACCTTGCTTCTTCCAGATGCGAAAACAGCTTGGAGATTCTACAGCACTGAGCTCTACGTCTCAGTGAAGTCAGTATCAGCACTGATCAACTGAGCCTCCATTTGGGTTTGCAGAGGCTGTAAATCACACAGGAGGAGAGCACCCATCTCTCTCCCATGGAGCAGCTGGTAGATTGTACTTGTCTGTGGTAGGCAGCACAGTTCCTTACACTAGGTCAGCAGCAGTCCTGCTTTGTGGCTATAGACGGGGAAAGAAGAGAGTGTCTTCTCTATAAATTCTGGCTTTGTTTCTTAGTGCTGCTATAACAGAGCACCACAGGGTAGCTCTAAAGAACAGAGCAGCCTTAACTAAGAACAACCTTATTCTCTAAGCGATCACAGCTTAGAAGTCTAAATTCAGTAAGCTGGCTTCAGGGGGAAAATGTCTTCTAAGTAGCTTGGCGGAATGAGCTTTTTCTCTTTTTCAGTTTTTCTTCCTCGGTGGTGGGCTTTTGTTGTTTTTAATATTTTCACCTGTTGTGGCATCCGTATTCCCGGGTCTGATTGCTCAATGATTTACCTCTTTTTATGCCTCAGTAATGATTGACTTTTGACCCTGTGCTGTCCATACGTCATTAACACAGACTAGAGCAGCTCATTCTCAAGTGGGATTTTAATCTCATGTATAAAGCAACGGCTGCTCTCAGTTTGACATCCAGTTGATTCGTAGTCACAGAAATCTTAGCGGGTCCAAGGCTGTAATCTAGGGGGACAATTTACTGCATCGTCTTCCCCCAGTGGAGGTGCTGGGTTTGAACAGGTGACCTATCACAGCCACGGAGTTCAGATCTGTCCTACACTGTTGTGTGTTGTTGAGTTGGAACCTACCCATAGCTGACCCACCAGGAGCTTTTGAGAGGCAGTAAATCTCATGGAAGGAGGATGCTTGTCTTTCTCCCATGGGGCAGCCGGTAGATTTGAACTGGGTACCTTTTCATGGGCAGCATAATTCCTTATGCTGCTTGAAGTCAAAGATGGAGGGTGGGACTTTGCGTTTTATAGTTTGAAGATGCAGCTAGACAAGGCTAATTCTTGGAAAGAGGTGTCATGCTTGGCAAGAGGGAGCATCAGTGAAAGAGAGGAAGACTCCAACGAGATCGCTTGACATGGGGACTTGGGCAGTGGATTCTAGTGGGTCAGAGAGGATAAGGATGGCACAGGAGAGGGCAAGGATCAGGCTGGCCGTTCACAGGGTGATGAGGAGTCGCTTTGACTCACTGGCACCTGACATCCTCCTCACACTAGAGCTCGGGCCGTTAATCTCTGATTTGCTGCTGCCGCTGTGTGATGCTGTTGGTGTGTCACTGTTGGTCTGTCCAGGAAATGCTGATTCCCAAAGGCCCCCTTTCATCCCTTCTTTCTGACTAGGAACGAAATTTCCTTTTCTGTCCCTAAACCTCCTCCTCCTTTTAAGCTTGATGAGATGGCAAAACTGACCTATCCCTTTTCTAATAGTCAACAAATCTTACATGCATTTCATACCCCACAGCTGCTGGCCGCCTCCCTCCCATTTCCAAAGCCCTACTCCAGCGTCAGCGCTAATTTGGTTCCAACTCAGCAGCAGTGAGCTTTTCGCATTTGAAGCAGAAACACGGTGAGAAAGTCAAAGACAATGACTGTGAAAACCATTTCCAACCGTCCACGGTGATTGCGTTTAAGGACATGAGTGCGCAAAAGCAACGCAAACCTCTTTCCAGTGAGTTCGTTCCAACTCACGGCAGCCCTGCATGGGCTTCGCCAGGCTGCAAATCTTCATAGGAAAAGACCGGCCACCTCTGCACTCTCAGAGTAACTGGTGGACTCGAACTGCTGACGTTTTGGTTAACAGGTTGACAGAATGCCATCAAGACTCCTTAGGGTGTCTGCAGTTAATAAGAATTCTCACATTAATCATGAGAGAAAAGGTGCACAAGCCATTCATCACCAACTTTCAACTTCAGCAGTGGAATTAAGTAGGAAACTTGAAGAAAGTCTTCCATAAAGATACAGAAAAGTTCTTCAATCTTCTGACTCTTCTGCCCTGTGTTCCCTATCGCTCTCACAGTAACATCATATGAATGTAGTATTTTCGATAAAATAAGTCATCTATTAGGCCATGACAGATAAAAGCAATATTTTGTTTTAAAGAAGAAAAGATAAATATTCCTCCCTTATGCTTGTAAATGTAATGCTTTTGTCGAAAAACAATCTTTGAGCAGGAAGTAGGAGCATCTTCAAGAATCCCGCAGCCAATGCCCTTGTCTTTGGCAAAAGGGCTCAGGTTTGTTTTTTTTTTCTTTCTTTTAACATACCAAGTAAAGTGCCCATCAATCCTTTCGGTCTGTATGTTTCTCCTAGGCGGCAGGGTATCTTACAAACTAAAAGCAATCTCTCATTGCAAATCTGCTCCATTTCATCTTCTCATTCGAGATAAGAGAGAAATATTGCTTTAATCAGATGGAATTTTATATTTCTGTATCAGTATTATATTTATAATTACACTGGAGTTGCTGTTTGTTTATAGTGGGATCATAATGCACAGTGTAATCTAGGAGGAAATAACTAGCTGTGTTACAAACCATTAATTTTCATGGACCAAAGTTGACACTCTACAGACGTAATTTGCAAGTCAAATATATGCTTTTTCCCTGTTGGGTCCTTTTTTTATTTACAGGAAGTCTTGGTTGAATTAATAAATAAACAGTAGCTGAAATCTTTCATTTTAATTAGTATGAGGTGACATTTGTGGAGGAATGTTTAACCAAGAGATCTGTGGTGCTGTCAGACAGGAGATTAACACTAAAACAAAGATCTGAATAAACATGTGGTTTTTCAAACCAAACTCACTAAACACACAGGGATCACACTTCTGCTAAGACTCCTGCATGTACTATGAGATCGTCTGGCCTTGCTCTCTGAATTGTGATAAATTGCTCAGCAGGTGACTTTAGGGACAGAAACAATGAGAGAATATTTTACCCCCAAAACTGTTGAGTCCTATTATTTTCTAAAAAGCTAGACAGTTTGGAAGTGAAAGAAAATAGTGTTGGTTGGAATTTAAACATCTATAGATTTTTTTTTCTAGTATACCTTTTCAACATGTATGCAGAGCAGATTATCCGAGAGGCTGGGCTCTATGAGGAGAATTGTGGCATCAGGATTGGTGGAAGATCTATCAACAATCTCTGTTATGCAGATGACACAACCTTGCTTGCTGAAACTGAGGAGGACCTCATGCACTTGCTGCGAAGGGTCAAGGACTGCAGCCTTCAGTATGGACTAAGACTCAACGTCAAGAAGACAAAGATTCTCGCCACTGGACCAATTGGCAGCGTCAGGATAGATGATGAAGAGATTGAGAGTGTTCACAGCTTCACTTTGCTCGGCTCCACAGTTAACACTCTTGGTACCAGCAGTCAGGAAATCAAAAAGCGTATCGCGATGGGAAAGTCTGCCGTTAGGGACCTCTCAAACGTACTCAGGAGCAACAGTGTCTCTCTGGAGACTAAGGTGCGCCTGATACAGGTCATGGTATTTGCAATCGCTTGTTATGCATCAGAGAGTTGGACAATGACTAGGGAGGACAGAAGGAGAGTGGATGCCTTTGAGCTGTGGTGCTGGAGA
The DNA here is from genome assembly GCF_000299155.1 of Elephantulus edwardii. NCBI lineage: Eukaryota > Metazoa > Chordata > Mammalia > Macroscelidea > Macroscelididae > Elephantulus > Elephantulus edwardii. The sequence continues at coordinate 7,396,083 of NW_006399868.1, read as the reverse complement.
AGGGTACTGAATGTACCCTGGACTGCCAGGAAAACAAAAAGATCATCTTGGAGAGGATTAAACCAAGCTGCTCCTTCGAGGCAAGGATTCTGGGGCTTCGTCTGACATACTTTGGACATGTTGCCAGGAGGGACGGGTCCTTGGAGAGGGACATCATGCTTGGGAGGGTGGAGGGACAGCGCAGGAGGGGAAGACCCTCTATGAGATGGATTGATTCGGTGACTGGGGTAATCGGGATGGGTGTGTCAGAGGCGGTGCGGTTGGCACAGGATAGAGCAGGGTTTAGAGCTGTTGTGCATAGGGTCGCTATGAGTCAGAAACGACTCGATGGCACATAACAACAACAACATAGATTTTTTTTTTCTAGTACCAATTGGAACTTTAGCATCAAATTCATGCTTTAAAAATCATATTTAATGCCAGAATACAAAAGTATGCTCCTGTACCCCTTCCCCTTAGACCTCAAGAATAATAAACAAGTTAACAAAGCCATTTGGATTTTGTAGTATTTGTTTTGTTGTTCCAGTAGTCCTTGAATTGACAAACCTCATGATACCTTGTTACATCATAGTTTGAGGAGTGCTTGGGTATTGCCAGTGATTAGTGAGCTAGCTACTAACATATACATTCTTGGTTGAAGTCCAATTCGTGGTGTCTAGGAAGAAAGGACTGGAAACCTATTTTGGAAAAAGAAACCATAAAATGTGTCTGGAGCTCAAACAGTTCTACTCCATAACAGCTGGGTTTTCCTGAGTGCGGATGACAGAAAGACCAGTGTGTTGTGGGTTTATGTATTGAAAGATGAATTCTTGTATGTGTTTTCCCCCCTGTATACTTTCTATCTATGATGGAACAAAAATAATTTCCCTGCATTGCTCTGTTTCCCTGAACTTATATATCCAAGTGCAGTATTAAAGATTTAAAAGATCAAGGATTTGACTTAAAAAGATTTAAAAATGAATGTTCATTAAAGTAGAAGTCCAGACCTCAAACAGGATCGTAGTCTCAGAGCTCTTTAAGGTCAAATGGCCCTGAAGACAGTCAGAGGCCACAGTCCTGAGGGGGGATGAACTGTGTGTACCTCAGTCCCCATGGTCAGGCCCCAAGAACAGGTCCAGATGAGGCCCAATCACAACTACTGGTCACTCTGAAAAGGATGGCAAGGGAAGGAATCTGGTAGACCAGAGAAAAACAAGAAGCAAAACCACAAATAATAAAAATGAACAGGCTTATTGGCTCTGTAAATTCTGGTGGCAGTTCCAAGACTGGGGCCCTTATTTACCCGAGAAGCCTGAAGTTACACTCAACACTGTGACTTTGCCTGTAGTGAAATAATAGAGTAGACATCCAGGCAATCGGTAACACAAGGGAGGAGTGTGTTCTTTGGGTGACAAGTGCCCAGGTAAAAAGCTCAGAAGTCGGGAGTAGAAAGAAGGACAGATGAAAACAAGAAGCGCAAAGAGGAGAGAGACGTTGCTATGAGGTGGATGTTGGAATCAACATTATAAGAAAATATATGTGAATTATTGAGTGGAAAAGCAATTTACTCTCTATAATTTCACTCAGATCACATACAATGCTTAAAAAAAACCCCAACTTATTTCATTGGGTAAATCCACTGCAAAAGACCTCTTTAAAGAGTTAGAGAGCAAAGCTGTCACTTTGAGGACTAAGGTGCACCTGTCCCACCCATGGTTTTTCCAATGAGCTATTAAACACTGGAAAGCTAGACAATGAATAAAGAAGACTGAAGAAAATGTGATGTGTTTCAATTACAGCATTGGTGAAAAATGCTGAATATGACCACAGACTGCCAGAAGAACAAGCTTTCTTGAAAGAAGTGCAGCTCAGAGTGCCCCTCAGGGTCAAGGGTGGCGAGACTTTGCCCCTTTGGCACGCACTCGTGTTGTAGCCCCTGAGGAAGGGGACGATACTTGGCAAAGTAGTGAGTCGATGGAGAGTAAACATCCCAACAAGATGAACAGACCCAGCGGCTGCCGCATTACACGAGACAGAGTGTGCAAACCTGGCCATCACGATGAACCTGAATGGACTTAAAAGTGCCAAACAAAACCAACTGCAATACATCATAAACAGGGCAATTATTTTGAGGCAATAACTCTGTTCAGAGATTTGAAGGTTAGTCCAGAATTCGAGATAAGATAAGCCTTCTCTCTTCAATCAAATCACAATCTGTAGAAGTAAAACATGCACGTAATGCTGGGTTTTAGGTGTTGTGATGAGTTTGCTCTCCATATTCACCAGAAGCTGATGTAAATTCTAGTTGATGTGATCGAGGAAGAAGAGTGTATTCACACAGTTTAGGTGGCATACTACTGTATTGCGATGGGAAAGTCTGCTGTTAGGGACCTCTCTAAAGTACTGAAGAGCAACCATGTGTCTCTGGAGACTAAGGTGCGTCTGGTACAGGCCATGGTCTTTGCAATCACTTGTTATGAGTCAGAGAGCTGGACAATGACTAGGGACGATAGAAGGAGAATTGATGCTTTTGAGCTTTGGTGTTGGAGAAGAGTGTCAAGGGTACCATGGACTGCTAATAAAACAAACAGATTCATCCTGGAGAGGGTTAAACCGGGCTGCCCCTTGGAGGCAAAGATTCTGAGGCTTCGTCTGACATACTTTGGTCATGCTGTAAGGAGAGACTGGTCCTGGGAGAAGGACATCATGCTTGGGAGGGTGGAGGGCAGGAGGGGAAGGCCCTGTGGGAGGTGGATTCATTCGGTGACTGGGGCAATCGGGATGAGTATGTCAGAGACAATGAGATTGGCACAAGACAGAGCAGAGTTTAGAGCTGTTGTACATAGTGCCGCTATGAGTTGCAAGCGACTCGATGGCACATAGCAACAACAACCACCACCACCACCACTGTGGACATCTTCATGCATGGAGCTCACGCATTTAAGGCAAGTACCTTTGCTGTCTGGCAGAACTCAGCTCAAATTATCACAGAAAATGCAACTAAAATCACATTGTTCCAACCTAGAGTTTAGGTAATTAGGCCCAAATCTCTTATTTTCAAATTTCAAGTAGCACAAAGCCCTGTATTACTGGACCTTGAAGATAAAAATTATCTACTAACTCTTTATATTGATTTGCTTTTCTTGTGGCAAGATCTCAAGACTCTTAAATTTTTATTAAAGATCTAATATTTTTACAATTATGTCTATCCAGTACCATATTTTCTGAGATGGGTGTGGGCACTATTTGAAAACTTTCCAGAGTATTTTGCCTAACTTTTTTCAGGTTTGAACTATTTTTTTAATTTATGTGCAAAGCGTCACCTAAATGAAATGAATAAGAAAGAGTTATAATGCAAAAAATTTACTTAACATGTTAATTCTAAGTATACATTTTCACCATGAATTAAATTAATGAAGAGTCAGTTAAAATATATTTTCCTTATGAATCAGGGTGAAGTCTCTCTCAGGGAGGAGTGATAGGGAATGGCAAAGGACATACTGACAAAGGAGATTAATCAGAACTGGCTTTGACAAGCACTATAGCAATTGGACAATTAAAACAGACATTCGGGGGTGGGGGAAGAAGAACGAACTGGGGAGGTGGGCAGAGAAAACAGTGCAACAATGAAAGAATGAAAACCCAAAATCTCTGTAAATGTTCATTAAAACGAATAAAATTTAATAATAATTAAAAAAATATATTTGTGGCAAAGTTTATAAAAACATGTTTGGTTTTCCCCCAGGATAGGTATATTGATAAAAATGCAAGTTTAAATTCATTCTTTAGTACCATAAAGAAAACATATGGCAAGGGAGCTCATGAGGCCTAGTGGCAAGAAGCTGTGTGATCCCAAGGGTGCACAGTTCGAATCCACCTGATGCTCTGCTGAAGGAGGACTAATCTCCTCCTGTGCCAGTTGGATATGATTTGACAGCACACAACGAGGAAAAAAATATGGCATCGGTAATTATTGATCATGAAACTGTGACATAAGAGTGGCTAAAATAGCATTTTTCAGAAAAAAAATTACTTTTCATGAGTTTTTTTACAAAATTCTATTACATATTTGAACAAATTCTTTCAATTTCTCTCACCTCCCCCCATCAGATTGTACAACCCAATAATTAATTCCCTCTTCCCCCTGCACATCCTCATCCCTCTGCTTCCACTCTCTCCCACCCCTCCTGGATCCTTATACTCATTCTACAATAATGGTCTTATACAGTATTTATCCTTGTGGGACTGAGTTAGTTCACTCAGCATCATGCTCTCCAGTCCCTCCCAAGTTAGGTAATAATTTACAAAGTTATTACTCCTGCGTGTTACATAGTATTCCATTGTGTGAATATACTATAATTTCTCAATCCATTTGTTTGTGGTTGGACATATGGACTGTTGCCATGTTCTTGCAATGGTGAATAATGCTGCTATGAACACTGGTGTACAAATCTCTGTTTGTGCCTCAGTTCTCATATTCTCAGGGTATATTTCAAGTAGTGGAATAGCTGGGTCATATGGAATTTCTATGTTCAACTTTTTGAGGAAGTGCCAAACTGCTTTCCAGAATGGTTGCACCATTTTACAATCCCACCAACAATGTATAAGGGTTCCTTTCTCACCATATCCTCTCCAACACCTATCACTTGCTGCCCTGTTAAACTTTGCCACTGTTACTTGAGTGAGATGGTACCTCATTGTGGTTTTGATTTGCATCTCTCTTGTTGCCAGTGATTTGGAGCATTTCTTCATGTGTCTGTTTGCCATTTGAATATCATCCTCTGTGAAAATTCTCTCCATGTCTTTTGCCCATTTTGTAATTGGGTTATCAGTCTTTTTCTTGTGGAGGCCCAGGAGTATTCTATAAACTTTTGTTATAAGACTCTTGTCTGAGATGGTATTACCAAATGTTTGTTTCCAGTCTGTAGGTTTTCTTTTCACCCTGCTGGGAAAAGTTTTTGATGTGCATAGAGATTTAATCTTTAGAAGGTACTGTGGATCAATTTTATCCTCTAGATTGTGCATTTCTGGTTGTATTTGGCAGTCTCTTTATACCTTGGACTAGAGCTTCTAGGCTTGATCTCAGATTGTCTCTTAAGACCGTTATGGTTTTAAGGGAGCTCTGGTGGCCTAGTTGCAAGAAGCTGTACTGCAATCTCAGAGCTAAGTGGTTCAAATCCACTAGATGCTCTGCTGGAGAAGGAGGGGCAATCTCCTCCTGTACCAGTCAGATTTGATTTGATGGTACACACAAAAGGTAATAAAATAAAGTTTTGTTTTGTTTTTTTAAAAAAAGAACGTTATGGTTTTGGGCTTTACTCCCAGGTCTCTGATCCATCTTGAGTTGATTTTTGTGTATAGTGTGAGGTGTGGATCCTGTTTCAGCTTTCTGCAGGTGTAAGTCCAGTTGTGCCAGCCCCATTTGTTGAAGAGGTTATCATTTCTCCATTTGAGAGCTTTGATTTCCTTGTTGAATATCAGTTGACCATAGATAGCTGTGTCTATTTCTGGGTTCTCAATTCTGTTCCATTGGTCGATGTGTCATTGTACCAGTACCCTGCTGTTTTGGTTATGACGGCAGTATAGTAGGTTTTGAGGTCAGGGAGTGCTATATCTCCAAATATTTTAATTTTAATATCAGATAATATTGTGTGAGCTGATGAGTCAATTAAAAAGTAAACCTAATGATATTTTATTCACAATAAATTATATATGTGATTCCTCAGTGGAAGCAGTTTTAATATCTTCCTTTCTCAGTTACTTTGTCTTCTGTGGGGGAAAAAGGCAGATGAGAAAAATGTGTACCTTGGCAGGAGACTTTTTAAAAAAAATATAAAAGGAAGGAGAAATGCTAAAGTTCATCTAATAAAGATCATGAAAGTATCTGTCAGAATATTCTGGGATCAAGAAGACAGCAACAATTTAAAAAGTGCAGTTCCAAAGACTTTCTATTCAAGGAGGGGAATGCTCCCCTTAATCTCTCATAAAAGAGCTTTTAGCGTCTCAAGTCATATAGCAAAACGAAGAACAAAAGATTATGTGAGGCTGCCTAGAACTTTGTTAAGTTAGAGTACTTTCCAAAACTTTCTCAGTTACTGAAGAGGCTATGTACCAAACCTCTGTCTTAAGGAAGGGACCAAATGTGCTATGTGCAGATTTCAGTTCTACTGTCACAGGAGTTTCTTTGAAGTCTTGAACAATTCCCCAAACCAATAACTTTTAAAAAGAATTGGCTAATATTTCATCTACCAATTAAAATATAAAATTAACTTTTAGGAGGATTCCTTAGTTTTCACCAGAACTTCCTCTTCTCTGAGATAAGCATTTACTGAGATAACCAAGAATCAGTAGAAGTGAGAGTTGACTAGTAAGTACCTCTATTGACTTTAAACTATTCCCGCTGTTGTTCCATTTGTTCTTACTATGTTTATATCCACCATGGACCACCTTGCCTTCTGCCCTGCCCCCAACGGCTGTTTAAGTCTATATAACAGCTTGTATCACTGAGATGAGACGACCAAAATAGGTTAGACTTCTTAGCAAGCCCAAACTGTGACAGACAGTTCTGCTCATTTGCCACAGAGTGTTGCTTGCATTTGCCTTGCCTTTTGACTTCAGGAATTTTGTCTAAGTGCTGTGTCAACCAGATGTTTATGTTACAAGTAAGGATAAATTCCAAGTTGCTTAAACCAAGAGAAGAATTATTATGATAACAAGGTGACCAGTAGGGTGGGTTTCAGCTAGAAGTAGTATCTGGCACATGAGAGAAGTTGGCTGGGAGTTTTTGGAGAAAGAACAGTTTACTTTTTGTCAAAAGACTGTTTTTCTGCCTATTACCATGCCATTAAAGTGAAATGCCTAGGACAATGACACCATTTTGGAGAGTAGAGAGGTTGACAGAACCAGAGCTCTGAAGACATCCCTGTCTTTGTTTCAAACTCTTGGATACCAGTTTTACTTTGATCTTTGAACTCTCCACAGTCCCCCCCCGCCCCCCCCCAGCTTTGCCATGGCTGGTGGCAACTCCATTTACTTAAATTGTTCAACCTTGTGAGTGACTTAGGTTTTGTGTCTGTCACATGCGTATGTGGGAGAGAGTTCCCCTTAACTTTGGTGTCAAAAATTTCTCAGTGAGATTAATCGTGTTCTGTCATGGCCTCTTGAGAAGCCATCGAAGGTACTTAGATGGATGGTTCATATGAAAATAGAAATAAAAAATATCCTTCCATTTGTATGTGGGGAGAAAGAAGGAATAGACATGTACATTCTAAAGTTCAATGAATATATTAACAAAAAAATCCCAAACAAAATGAAATGCACAACAACCTACTGAGAGTGATAATTCCAGCACATGTTCTTGTTATTGTTAAGTGCCATCAAGTCGAACACTACGCATCACAGCGCTGTGAATGACAGACTGAACCCTGTCCCCTCCTGTGCCTTTCTCACTATCTCTGACTCACTTGAACCTATTGCTGCAGTCACGGTGTCAATCCGTCTTGTTGAAGTTTTTTCTGCTGATTGCTGACCTTTCCAAACATGATGTCTGTTTTCACATAAATGCTTCTCTTACCAACATACCCAAAGTATGAGATGAATCTTTGGCATCCTTGCGTCCAAGGAGCACTTTGGCTGTATTTCTCCCAAGACATATCGGTTTGTTCTTTTTGACAGTCCATGGGACGTTCAGCACTTTTCAACACTGCAACCCAAAGACATCAATTCTTCTTTTGTCCTTATTCATAATCCAACTCATAGGGACAAATATGGAACAGAGTGGCCTTACCCCTTAGAACTTCCAAGGCTGTGCATTTCTACAGAAATTATCTTGTATTCTTCTCACAGAGTTTAGATTGGCTGATGGATTTCAATAGGTAACTTTTGGGTTAGCTGTCCAAAGCTTAATCCACTGTGCGACACTCATAAGTACTATAACATAGAGGCCCAGTGAAAGCGTGCTGTTAGCATGAAATGACCCCTTCCAAAGAGGTTTTCTCCAGTATTCAAATTCTCATCAACAGTCTATTCTTAGGAGACGGACATTATTTCTGTTGTTATTTTGTCCCATCTGCCGACACCATTTACAAATGAATGCTTGAGAAATATTATGTGAACAGAGATGCAAAAAGAAGAGTTTACAGGAAAGGAGAAAGAAATTTGGACAGTTTAGCATCACACTGAGAAAATCCAGAGGTGAAAAATTGCCTTTAGATGTGAAAATTTTAACAAGAAAATGGAAAGTGCTCATCTGCATTATAATAAAATGATGTGGCTTATTTGAGACAGGTTCTATTGAGAAATTATTTGGAATTTAATAAAAGTGTTTGCACAGAAAATTTTTTATATTGCTATCCAACTGGGCCATTAAAAACAACATGATAAATAAAGGAAAAATTAAAGTTGTCAGTGATTTTATTTTACATGCATTCAGGATACATATACAGAAGCAGAAGAAATCAAGAATCAAATGATACATTACATTGGACAAGTTGGCAACAAAGGATCTCTTTAGAGTCTTAAAAGAGCAAGGATAGTATTTTAAAGACTAAGATATACTTTCCTTGTTGTTGTTGTTTGGTGCTGTCGAGTCGTAGACGACTCATAGCGACCCTATGAACGAACAGCCTGAGCACTGTTCATACATAGTTTCCAGAGGCAAGCCATTTTGGAAGTGGATGCCGCTCCTGCTTCCAGGGTACTTGCTTTAAGTTGTGATATTTTCATCTGCCTCATACAGGATTAGACATATGTCGGAGTTGGAGAATGGATAAGGAAGACCAAAGAAGAATTGATGTCTTTTAATTTTGGCACTGATGGAAAGCATTGAATATTCCCTATACTGCCAAAATAATAATAAAATTCTGCTTAAGAGGAAGTGAAGCTAAACCAGGGAGCCCTGGTGGCAGGTTGTTGTTAAGTATCCTCGAGCTGACCCTCCAGCGGGTCTTCAGAGGGAGAGACTGTGCACCCTTCTCTAGAGAAGCTGGGAAATTTAAACCATGTTCTTTCGGGTTAGCACCACAACTCCTTGCCACTAAGGCACCCGCACACCTCTCTCGTGATGTGTTCTGTAACAAATACTACTGCTAACCCCAAGGTCATGTGTCTCTGGGAGTTTGAATCTGTCAGTGAGTCAATGGGAGAAAGACGGACAGTCACCTCCCATTTTTATTTACAGCCTGAGAAATCGAATGGAGGGCGGTTATTACTTGGAATTGAAGCAGTACAGTGTGTTTGAATGAGAGCTTTCGAGGTAAAGATGGGACAGGGACCAGTTCCTGAAGAGGTGTACTTAGGAAAGCAGAGAATCGGTAAAGTAGAGGAAGACCTGCAAGGAGGTGAACTGACACAGTGACTAGCTTACTGGGCTAACTCAGGGCAGAGATTTGTGAAGATGGCATAAGGTGGAGTAGATGTCTTCCGAACGTACGTAGAGCATTATGAGTTGAAGCTACGTTGATGGCAGATGACGACAGCACAACATCCTCACTGGAGGGTTTATTTTTTTAAATATATTTCAACTGTGTAATAGAATTTGGTTTTAGCAGAAGCAGTTTAAATTAGCTTGGCCTAATTTCTTTTAAAAGCATTTAAATGTCTTCGAATATACAATAATCGTCTTTGACATGGCTGTTAAATGCTGGGAAAACCATTGGTTATTTCTCCCCTCATTATCACTGCATTGAACTCTCTTTTCCAGAAGGTTTTCTCCAATCCGTTTTCCAGCAACAGCCTATTTTTATCTCATTAACACCTCATTAAAGCATTACTCAGGTATGGCTTCTTAATGAAGCAATTATAAATGGACTTAAATTGTGTTAGACACCATTTGTTCACTCTCCCTTTGTCTAAATATTACAAAATCTTTAATATAGCTCCCAAAACAGTTAAGACACTCACTTTTCTACTTTGTTAAAAATATGCCTAATACTTCACTTTAAAAACAACAGCATTAATCATAAACAATAGAGCATTATATAGTCTGATTACTAATTTACAAAATAATATCTTACTATTATTTTAAGTGAAAGTTTATACAGTAAATTAAGTTTCCACTTAATATTTTTATGCCAATTTCCCATGTCATTGGTTATAGGTTACACTATGTTAGTATCTCTGTTGTTTCCCTTCTGTTTGTTTTGTTTCCATTGATCTAACTTCCATTACCTTTCTTGCCTTCTTTGACTTGGTGTAAATGTTTTCACATATAGAGGATTGTTTAAGAAAGACTATTCAGGAGTTTTTGTTTCTTTTACAAACCAATGATATAATTATACTGTAGGAAGATGATGTGAAAGGAACAAGGAAAATGCGAGGATGGTTGAGTGCAACCTCTAAAACTTTATAAAGTGGAACTGTCTCCATCAAGAAAATCCAAAGTATAAAATTGATCCCTATCGTGTCAGGCATGATCCCATATGCTCCTGCACCTATGTCTACTAATCATTAGATGTGAAACTCATTGCAAATGACTCATAGACATTACTTCAATTACAGCTGTGGGGTTTATTATGGAAATAGTTTGAGGGTAGGGCAGTCAAAGTATATAGCACAGATTTATGTTCATAAATCTAGATATAGTCCAGATTTAATGAACAGCAGCCACAAGTTAGATTAGCAGCAAGACACAATTCCTCACTTAGTTCAGACAGCTTCTCAGTCAACAAGTAAAAGTACAAGTTCACTCCAGCAACAGAAATGCAAGTCTCAACCATCCATCAAGCCTTGTCTCATAGCAATCACAAGTCAGCTGTTCCATCAATCATTCAGCATTAAAATAAACTTCAACTCTGGCTGCTGCTTCAGGGCTCTGTCAGGCTGCATCTTGCCATAATCTCTCTATAGTTTGGTCAGCTCTTCCTCTTATGTTGGCCTCACAGCTGTTGATGATGTTGAAGATGTTGATGACGTGTCTGCAGTTGAAGAAGCTGGTGATTACATCCCTGGACGGAGCTAATGGATAAGCCAATGGATAGAAAAGCCATTTTCAAAAGGCTTAACACTTTGATCAAGCTGTGCTGACTTGGCCCGTATTTGATAGTGTCTTTCCTATTGGTTAACTTTGGGTAGTAGACATTTTCAGTGTTACGTCTTCTAATCCATAAATACGGAATGTTTTCCATTTTCATAGTTCCCTTTTAGTTTCTCATGGTGGTGTTTTACAGTTTACATTGCACAGGTTTTCCTTGTCTTTCATAAGGGTTATTAGTAGAGATTTGATCCTAGTGTGACTATTAGAAATTGTCTTGTTTTCTTCTGTTGGAACCTTTCTTACTAGTAAAGAGGAGGCCATCTGAGTTTTGAGTGTCAGCCTTGTATCTGACCCTTTGCTGAATCTTTTGTTATAGTAACTTTTTTGGGGTGGAATTTCTGGGATTTCTTTTTCTTTTTTTTTTGTACCTACAGGGTAATACTGTGTCTGATAAAGGCCATGGTCATTGCAATCACTTGTTGGACAATGACCAGGAAGGATAGAAGGAGAATTGATGCCTTTGAGCTGTGGTGCTGGAGAAGGGTATTGAGGGTACCATGAACTGCTAGGAAAATAAACAGAATCATCCTGGAAACGGTCAAACCGGGTGGCTCCTTGGAGGCAAGGATTCTGAGGCTCTAACATACTTTGGACATGTTGTAAGGAGGGACCGGTCCTTGGAGAAGGACATCATGCTTGGGAGGGTGGATGGACAGCACAGGAGAGTAAGGCCTTCTATGAGGTGGATTGATTCAGTGACTGGGTCAATCGGGCTGGGAATGTCAGAGACAGTGCGATTGGCACAGGACAGAGTGGAGTTTAGGGCTGTTGTACATAGGGCCGCTATGAGTCGCAAGCAACTTGATGACACATAACAACAACAACAACAACAACAGGGTATTACTATTTGAAAGCTAGATAAAATTTTACTTTTTTTCTTCCCAATTGAGATTCAGTTTATTTCCCCTCTTGCTTTAGTGTTTTGGCTAGGTCTTCCACATCAACATTGACTAAGAATGGTAATAAAGAACACATTATCTGTCTTTCATTCTACAGGAAAATTATTTGAATCATTATTAAAAATGTTAGCTGTTTGTTTTTAATATACATTCTTAATTAAGTTGAGAAATTTGTCTTATAGTACTATTTTCCTGAGATTTTACTTCAGGAAAGTATATTGGTTTTTATCAACACTTTTCTTTGTTAATTGAGATAATCATGGAATACTTCTTTGTTTGATTTACGTGATGCATTGTGATAATTGTTTTTTCTAATGCCAAATTACTGGTATAAAACCCAATTGATTATAATGCAGTATTTTATTTTTACTATTTATATTGTGTTGGCTAGAACACACTCGAGAATATTTGCTTCTAATTCATGAACACTGGTCTGCAGTTTCCTTTTTTTGTGAGATTTTGCTTAGCTTTGGTATAGACATTATACTGAATTCATAGCATGGATTACAGTGTATTTCTTCCTTTTTGATATTTTGGGATATTTTTAATATAATTTATATCAAATCCTCTCTGAAAGTGCAGCTTCTCAAGCAAAGTTGTCTTGTTATTGTCATGTCTAATTTTTTTTGTTTATTTGGTTTTGCTTAATTACTTCTGAATTTCTTCTTTCACTTTAAGGTGGAGATTTCCTGTTATGTGATTATAGCTCTGAAAAAGTGAGCTATGGGTTGGTTCCAACTCTACAGCACACAACAAAAGTCTACGTGTCTTTGATGATACCTTTGACTGGATGTGCTTTCCTCTCACTGGGAGCTCTGAGGATCTAGTCTACAGGAAATCGGTAACTCTAAGGTCATGCCTGTCTGGTGCTTCAAATACACCAGTTGCTGTGAAGGAACATATCCATATCTGTTGTGAAGAAGTAGATTGAATAATCCCATGGGGCATTTACTGATCAACATTTCAGTAGGTGGTGAGGAGTCAGTTTCAGTGCAAGTGCACTTGAATGGCAGGGCGTGTTTACATGTGGGATGTCAGATGCTTCAGCCAAAGACATTGGATTAGGACACTCGGACTTCCTACTTGTCATTTGGGCAGAGGTGGAGATGGTGTTTGCCAGAATGTGACTGGTGTTGCTGATACGGTAATGTTTCTGTCAGGCCTCTTGCATAAGTAAAGGGAGCATCCTTGTCTGTTGTTGAGTTGGATCCTACACATACATCCTGCTGGTTGTAAAGGAGATTAGGTATGGAATGTTCAGCTATCAATTTATGGACATTTCATTCTATGGGCACCGGTTGGCTCCGTGATCAGGGACCACTGCCCTTGAGTAGATGTGGCCCTGCTTTTCAGTCTCCTTGCTTGGTGTGTGGTGGTGCTGGCCGCTGGGGCTCTAGGTAGCTTTGTTGTACTTTCCTAACTTGAATTTGATTCATAGCATGCTCACTCTGAGTTTGTGCAGTACCTTCTCCTGTTAGAAATTCCTTGACATTTTCTTACTATGCTCCTTTCTAGGGACCTCTGCTCTCCCCATCTCAGGATGGTCATGCTGTGCTGGGCTGTCCTGGGAAGGAGTTACCCATCATCTTTACGTCTCCTCATTCATGGCTTCATTGAGTTTCTCCTTTCATTCTGCTTCACTGTGTTTTATCTAATTCTTCATCCTTCTGTTGGCAGCTCTGGGTTCACAGATTGTCACCTATATTTGTTTCATTTAGTTTCTTGGTTTTCTGCTGTAGGAGAACAGTGTGTGTGACAAAGCTGCCTTCTCAGGCTATTTTAAAAGCTTGATTCTTAGTAAATATTTAACTGAATTGGCATATTCATTATATCAAAGTTTGATCTTTACAAACCTGTTGTGGGATCTCCTCAGCTCATTCCTATTTATGCTACATATTTCTACATAAAATGAATATTTGTTTTATTGAGGAAATAATTGAATAGTGAAAAAATGTAGAGCTATAATTATGCTTTAATCATTTTTTCAATAGATCACACAATCTGTTTAATATTTTTGTTTTCTTTCATGGAATATTGATAATAGTCTGATTTTATTAAATATTTGCCAGACATAGAAAAAAGTACAATCTATAAGTATTTAAATTTAAAGTTTAAATTCAATAGGTATATATAGTATATGAAAACACATTTTTTAACTTTAAATAATATTCATAAAATCTATGTTTCTATTCAGATGATATTTAATTATCTAAAAAATATAAAGGTGTCTGAAGCTATAGTATTCTGTAGTTAAAGAAACTATTCATTGTTTTGCCAAACCATAAAATCATACATGCCAGTTCATATACTTTCCCTAAAATGAACTGGCTTGTTTGGTTTTTTTATCCCCTGCATTTAATTTCTCTGTCATTGAAAACAATCCTTCAACTTCTACCTAAAGGATCTACTAACAAAGGGACTCATAGAGTAATGCCTATAGTTTAGTGTTACTTAGCTTTATTTGTCCACTAAATTCATGGTTAAATTAAACATTTCTTTTTATATAACATCAAGTCAGAACCAACCCACAGCTGACCCTTCAGTGGGTTTTCAGAGGCGGTAAATCCAATGGGAAGAGATTATCTATATTTGGCCTGTGAAGCAATCGGTGGATCCAAACCGTGAGCCTTTGGGTTGATGGCACAGCTCCTTACCACTAGGCCACCATCACTGTCAAAATTGAGCAGTAGAGGTGTCAAAACTAAGAAGAGTAGTGCAAAAATTCTGGTCTAAGGAGTTTTCAATATCAAAGGCCAATGAAAAGTAAGCAAGTTTATGTAGAAGATGTATGCAAAATCACAAGGATAATATATGTGTATGTTGTCTGACTTCTATAAGACCCACTTTTACTGAACCTTGAGTCTATTTACTCACTTCTAATTTCAATACAGAGCTCTACTTAACCATTATCCAGACTGAAGTCAAAACAGTGAGCGTAGTTAATAAAGTTTACAGGATAAGCATGCCTGATAAATGATATAATGGGAAAGGGGAACACCAACCTTTTTCCATTAAAGCACATTTCTCAGCTTCAGGAGATGTGGCAGTCCTTTGGTTTTGTTGTCATGTCTGAGCCACACTTCTTAAATTATAGTTATCATTATGTCATGCACCTTAATGCAAACTACTTAGGTAAGCTATAAAACATAATAAATTCTCAGGATCATATCAGTACCTCTAGATTTAAACATCTAACTAATGAGTTTACTACCTTATTTGATCTATAAATGTGTTCACAATGTTGAGATTCTGTGTTTAGGTGATGATACATGTAGCCAGGCAGGGCTATTCTGTGGAAACGGACGGTCAGAAAAGAAGAGGAAGACCACCAAGGAGATAAATTGATAAGGCGACTTCAATAGAGGGCTCTGGTGTGGTAGAGATGAGGAGGCCGACAGAGGATAGGGCAGGATTCGGATCAGATGTTCGTAGGGTCCCTGTGAGTTTACTCAACTTGATGCCACCTAACAACAACAAATGGAATAACAGATATTTTGGATTGTAATTTTTATTTTTAAATAACAAGGATGAAACCACTAAAGTTTTTACATGAGGGGTTTGTTATTGTTAATCATGAGGTCTTTCTTAGAATGTTGGACAAGATTAGTTAGAACTGTTATTCTTTATAACTATTTAACCAGCGTGGAGGAGGAATCTCTTAACTATGTCTTGTTAATGTTATCAAGACACTATTGAACTTTATTAGCTAACTTAGATGGTGGATGAGTTTGTAAAGTTGATATACACCCTTGATTAGTAAATGTGTGTTATGTTCTTACTGGTTAAAATTATGGGCATTCTAATTCCTCACTGGAAAACGGAAACATGACAAAACTGCAGAATGAAGTGAGAGGTATATGGTGACTGCCTTCCATGAATATAAAATCCAAGCTATATTTACACCATTAAGCATGTATTAAAATGGAATGTAAATTAGATATTGATGTTCATTTCTATGCATAAAATGGTTAGTGATCTGTATGTAACATTTTCCATGTGAATGCATAAGTAACTCTTTGTTCCTTTATAAACCAGATTGTAGTGTATTGAATAATGGTCAAATTTAGAATTTAGTGGTGGTATTTATGGCCGTCATATTTTAAAGGAAATGCACTATTTTTAAAAAGCATTTTTATCTTGTTTGAGTAGTTGTTTCCTCATGCCACGATTTAATAAAACTGATAAATTAAGATATAATTAATTGTTGAAGGCTGTGTTTTTGAAGTGAAGAATAAAAATGAGCCATAAATGGGAAATTATTTTTAAAGAGTGACAAATAAGTCAGGTTGTAGGGACAGAACCGATGCACTGCGTAGTGTGTACGTGTGTGAAGGTGTTACCTGACACGATCAAAAAGGTCTACTAAATCCTGCTCATGTACATCGAAGCATCTACTAAAAATCCGTGTTCAGAAACGTATTACTGAAATTTCAGCAAAACCAAACACTATTTACCTCTCAAATGTTTTGTCTTCATCGTCTGAAATGGTAACATTTTCATTGTTTTTGGGTGTCATGGAAATGTGTCCTGAATTGAAATATACATCCACGCCCCCCCAACACATGCACAATCAAGCTTGTTGAGTGTCTTCCTTTCATAGATCCTCTCTTTTGCAAGCCTGGTACTCTGTTGTAGGGACTAACTTTTTCTAGAACGCGTCCAAAGTATGTGAGACGAAATCTCGCCAATCTTGTTTCTTCTAAGGGTCATCCTGATTCCACATTTTCGTGACAGATTTTTTGTCCTTTTTACAGTCCATGATTTGGTGATGAGTTGTGCTGCCAAACCAAAGGCACACAGTGGAAATCACCCGTTGTTCCACGGGGTGCAGATGGACAGTTTCCTCCTCTGTATTACCGGTTCTGAAAAGCCCTCAGGAGGGTCAGCTATGGGTCAAATTTGCTTTGAAGGCACATAACAACAATTCAAAGGCTTACTTCTTCTTTGGTATTCATTCTTCATCGTCCAGTTTTCACATGAATATGGAGCAATTGACAAATATCTTGGTTTGGGATGAGTGTACCTTAATCTTTAAAGTGACATCCTGGGCAGCAGATTTTCTTCAGAAAAAAATGCAGTTTGATTTCTTGATTGCTGCTTCTAAGAATCAAAATTGTATAATTGTGAACTCACATGAAATGAGCTCGTTGGCAATTTCAATCTCTTCTCCATTTATCATGATGTTGTTAACTCGTCTGGTTAGGAGTGGTTCTCTTTGTGTTGATGTGTAGTCCTTACAGCCCTAGCCTTAGCTTCATCTGTAAGTGTTTCTGTCATCTGCACATCACAAGTTGTTTTAAAGAGCTCTGGTGGCCTAGTGGCAAGAAGCTGCTCTGCAATCCCAGAGGTGCATGGTTAAAATCCACCAGGTGCTCTGCTGGAGGAGGAACAATCTTCTCCTGTACCAGTCAGACTTGATCTGACGGTACACACACACACACACACACACACACACACACACAAATAATAATAAAAATAAATAGTAATAAAAAAAGAAAAAAAAACAAGTTGTTGATGAATCTTTCTTTAATTTCAATACTGCATTCTTCTTTATATATTACAGCTTCTCAGATCATTTGGCAAGCATTCAGATTGTGTGTTGTTGTTGTGTATTATTTAATTGGAACCAACTTGGATCTTGCCCTCCAGTAAGTTTTCAAAGATAATAAATACACAGGAGTTGATCGCCCATCTGTCTTAGACAGAGAAGCTGGTGGATTAAAACCATGTACCTTGGGGTTGGCAGCACACTCCTTACAACTGGGTCATTAGAGCTCCCAATAGGGTCATATGATTTGATGAGTGATAGGAAGGATGGGTAAAGGAAAGGAAAAAGATCTGGTGTGAGAAGCAATGTATACAAATTTTGTAAGTAAACAAATATATAGTAAAATTTTATTTTAAAAAAGTATGGAACGGTATGAAATATCTGGTGAAAGGATCTCATCTCATGGGCATGACGTGATAAGAATAAGTATGATAAAAGACTAATCCTGACACATACCTTTTCTGATGTCTAATTGTGCAGTGTCTGCTTATTTTAGTCAAACAACTGCTTCTTGTTTCTATACTGGTTTCCTTTTGAGTGCAATTAACTATTCTGGAATTATCATTCTTCCCAATATTATCTGCAATTTATTACAATTCATGGAGTAAAATGTTTTTGCAGAGTCAGTAAGACACAAAATCAACATCTTTCTATCAATTTATGTAGGTTATCCTGAACCAGGACTATTTTTTTTTCCTCTTCAACAACTCCATTTGTTACATGTCTACATTTTAAATAAAATGTTGGATTTTTTTCCTTGGTTCCCCTGTGGCAGAAGGATGAGCAACAAAGACTTAGAGTCTTGGAGCCTCTTGGGCTCTGGGAGGGTCATAAAGAGTCAGAATTTCCACTGTTCAGCCTCAATGAAATAGGAGAGATGAACAACGAGTCCACTTTAATTTCCGAAGACCTTTCACAGAAGGTGTCCTCATGAAAACCTCCAATTACTGACAAATCAATTTTCACCTCTATCTACTTTTCCCTTTTGTTTCTTCAATAGTGTTTTGGAGCAATTTTTGATGTTTAGTTTGTTCTTGGTGGTTTTTTTCTTTGTACTAGTGAGTGAGGGGAAATGAAGATGCTTTTGCTGTGAAAGAAGAATGATATCAACACTCAGGGTTATCTCCCTGCATTAGGACCTTTGTCCCTGGTCATTGGCTAAGGCAAAAGAAGGAAGTTGTGCAGTAAATTTCTGGTGTTGCAACTTTTTTTCTTATTAGCGCATCAATACAGAGATAACTCAGAAAAGAGGCAAAATCCATGCAGGTCAAGGTCTAACTCAAAATGAATAGGAATAAAAAGAAACCCGTCCAAACTCATGCCTATTAGTGGCGTCTCACCTTTGGGAACCCATAGGACTGAGAGTAGAACTGCTCCACAGTTCTGAGGCTGTGATCTTCATGGGAGTAGACTGCCAAATACTTCTTTTGCAAAGGAGCTAATGGATTCTTATCCTTGACATTGTGATTAGAAACTGAACACTTGACTACTCTGTCATCAGGCCTCCTGATAGGGTCTCAGATGAACAATAGCAATCTTTTCTTATCCTAGCTAGGAGCAAACATCTTGACAGCTTCTCTTCTAAACCAAGGAAACAATTATAACACCTGTAAGAATAAAAGAGTAGATTTTTTTCCTCCCAATTTGTTACGAGCAGAAGATAAGAAATCGGAATCTTTTCCTCATTTTCCTCTTAAAATGACTGAATGAATAGAATGAGCTTTGCTTGGAGGAGTGGCTCACAAAAAGAAGGAACCCAGCAGTTTGAAAGGAGAAACTAATTCTGGATGGACCACTGAAGGCTTGTGTGCCTCTCAGAGGGATGCAGAAACAGTATCCTGCTGGAGATGCAGAGACCCAGTTAATAATCTCTAAATTACCCACAAACTCTCCAATGATACTAACACACCTCTATTTTTATCTTGAAAATGCAAGTCCTTCTGTAAAGGGTCTTCTCTGACTAGCCATTGCCTATCAAGAATTGTGTTTGTTCCCTGAAAGGGTAAGCGTGCCTGTGAAGAATAGATTATTACTTTGCCTCGCAAAAATCAATTAAGGATTGTGTCTAAAGCTTTCTCAAACACAGCAGAATTGACACACCCCAGAGAGCGTCTACATATGAGAGTAACTGCTGAGACATAATTAGCATGTCCCACACTCTCTGGGAGTAAAATGTAATAGAATTTGGGACTGTCATCAAACCTCTCCCTACAGTGTAAGTTTTACAAAGGAGATATGAGCACCATCTTGAACAATTGTGTGTGGGGGGGCATGCTGAAAAGGGGTTTTAAACTCTGAACCAGTGAATGGTTAATGGGCTTGGACTGATTATCAGCAGCAGCAATGGTTCACTGTGGACATGGTAGGATTCTCCTGTACTGGAGGCCACGGTTCTTCCCGCTCAATGCACGTTGGGCACAGCCACCTGGAATCTTGTCAGTAGATGTTTTCATGTTGCTGTAACGCTAACCAGACTAAGACAGACTCTCGACAGAAGCTTGAAGACCTACTTAAGAAATCAGCCACCTACAACCAGGAGAATATAAAATAGATGAATGAGGCCTTTTAAGAATCAAATCCCTATGCACATCCAAAACCTTCTCCAACAGAGTAAAAAGGGAAGCACAGACATGTCAGACATGTCAGAGAAGGGACTTATATCCAGAATTTATAAAATACTTGAGCACGACAACAAGGTAAAGGTAAACAATCCAATAGAAAAATGGGCATAGGATATGAACAGACACTTCACCAAAGAAGATATTCAGATGGCAAACAAACACATGAAGAAATGTTCAAAATGCCTAGCGCTAAGAGAGATGCAAATCAAAACAACCATGAGATATCATCTCACCACAGTCATAATAGCAAAATTTAACAGAACAGCAACCAACAAATGCTGGTGAGGTTGTGGAGAAACTGGAACCCTTATTCACTGTTGGTGGGAGTGTAAAATGGTGCAACCACTGTGGAAGACGGTATGGCACTTTCTCAAAAAGCTGTAAATAGAGACACCATTTGACTCAGCGATTCCTTTACTGTGAATATACCCCAGAGAGATCTTAACTGACAGTGAAGCAGATATATGCACACCCATGTTTATTGCGGCTTTGTTCACAATAGCAAGGAGCTGGAAACAATCTAAGTGCCCATCAACAAAGGAATGGATAAGAAGTTCTGGTATATTCACACAATGGAGTACTACGTTGCATTGAAAAACAAGGAACTCATGCAATATTGTTCAAAATGGGTGACCCTGGAGGACATTATGCTGAGTAACGTATCTCAGTTACAAAAGAACAAATACTGCATGGTGCCACTGCTGTAAAACAGGACTGACCTCAGGTTTAGGGGGAGACTGAGAAAGATGGGTTCAATACTACATACTGCATTGAAACAGATGAGGGAGAAAACTGTTTAAAAGGGATATGTGATTAGATATTTTTGTCATGACAGGAGTCCAGAGTAAAGGCTGCATAGTTGAGTGGGATTGGAATGGGGGAAGGGATTGTAAAAAGCAATGAAAGAATTTTACTTTTCCAAGAGTACTGGGGGGAGGGTTGGAAGGGGAGAAAAGTACAACAGTGAATGAATGGAAATCCAAAGTCTCTGTAAATTTTCTTTGAAATTAATAATAAATTAAAAAAGAAAAGGAGAAAAAAAGAGAAATCAGGCAGTAGGCATCCATGGCTTACAACAGGCCACTTGTCCTTGCTGGCAGCTGTGGTGTGGTGGACAGGTGGGGTTCTCTCCCACTAAGCATGCAGAGGTCCTGAGATTTCACAGCAAGGTCCATGTAGGTACAACAGCGTTTACAGGGAGAACTTGGAAGTCAAACCTTCCTCTATAATGAAATTTTAGAAAAAACTCCCAGTTGTCCTGTCTTTTCTATTCAGAGAAGACAGCTACTCTTAAAAGAAACAACATATAGTTTAAGTGATGAAGATAGAGAATTTACTAACACTGCTCATACCCAGACAACATGGAAATGGACATATTTTATTTTCCCTTCTGCTAAATATAGCTACATATACAGCACTTAAAACTGTGTATAAAATCTCTGTAAAATTCTTAACGGCGAGGAGAAGAAGGAAGTTTGCCTCGGCATCTTGGGCCTCACATAATAGCATAGCAGTTGAGTTCCTGGTTTTTCTTTTGTAAGTACTGGCTCTTCTGCTTGGAACAAAGTTCAAATGTCCCTGCACTTGGCGTTTCTTCAGATTTCCACATAGATCCTACATGGTCTTGCGTTCTTGTTGAATTTGAGTTTAATTCCACGAACTTGACTTTTTTCAGAATATAAGTTTTTTAGCAATTGATTTTCTGAGGTGTTGCTGTTGAGGATATTTCACAGCAGGATATGCACCAATCTCGCAGTTTTGACATGTGCAGCTCACGTTGTGCAACCATCCTTATCCTGCTTTTCACAGTATTTCTCCTTCATTAACATAAGCCCACTGCCTCCTTCACAGGATTTAACTGTAGAATCCGTGGTGCATGGACTGCTGCGGTTAAGTGACAGGCCCATGAACAATAGGTTGAAATCTAAGCCTCTCCTGTGCCATCCTTCCCCTCCTTCTTAGAGGATATGTTGTTGAGTGTCACTGAGTCAATACTACTCAGAGTGACCTATGAACAACAGATCTGAGCTTCTGCACCGTCCTCCCACCTCTGACACGCACAGCTAATTGTTAGTCATTGTATCAGTCCACCTTGTCGAGCACCTTAATCTTCTCAGACTCTTCACTTTTCCCAGTATGACAACCCCCTCCCCAAAGGACTAGCACCTTCTGAAACTATGTACCAAACATGTGAGCTGAGTGTCACTATCTTGAATCCCACCTACCAAATATGTGAGACTAAATTTCAGCAGCCCAGGGAATATTCTGGTGACATACTCTCTAGGAGAGACTGGTTTGTTCATTTGACAGAGAGATTCTGCACTCTTTTCCAACATCACAGTTCAAAGGCATCGATTTTCTTCTGTCTTCTTTATTCATTGTCCAACTTTCAGATACAAAGGAAGCATATGCTATATGAGGTCTAACAAAACAGATACAAAACTGTTTTCTCAAGCATGTTGCCTCCATTTCCTCTGAGTTCATACAATAGCACACTCATAGTTTCCATCTTCGCTTTATCTAACTCTGTATCTCTGTGGTTCAGATTTCCTGCTACGTTCTTTTATGTGCACTGTACTTGCTTTGAGAATAAGGTTGACCAACAGTGATCATTAGAGCTTGGAGATCTTTCGGAGAATTCTTTGGAAGAAATAAGAGCTGATATTTGCTTTCTCCCACAAACGCCAACATTAGATTTTATAAAGCAAGCAAATGCTTTCATTTGGTCAAGGAATCTCTCATGGATAGCTATTTGCAATAGTCAGCTGCTATTTGGAAGATGTTTTACTCTTGTCTTGATGTGGAGAGTCTGCTAAAATTAGATTTTACAATCCTTCCAAGCAGCTTGTTGACTTTCCGTCATATTAGATGGAGAAAAGATTGAAATTATCAACAAGTTCATCTTACTTGGATCCACAATCAGTGTCCTTGGCACCAGCAGTCAGAAAACCAGGAGGCATATTTCATTGGGAAAGTCTGCAGTTAGATATGTCCCCCAAATAACTGAACAAGGATGATATCTGTTTGAGGACTAAGGTACACATAATTCAAGTTACGGCCTTTTCAATTACTTGCTATGCATTTGAGCTGAACAGTGAAAAAGATGACCAAAGAATTGATGTCTGTGAGCTGTGGTTTTAGAGAGGAGTAATGAATATTTCATGGACTGCCAAAACAGCAAACAAGTATGTCTTGAAGAGGATGTAGCCAGAGTGCTCCTTGGACGTAAAGATGATAAAGCTTCGTCTCACATACATTAGGCATTTTACTAGGAGAGGCTAGTCTTTGGAGAGAGACATCATGCTTTAAAAGGTGGAGGGTCGGTGAAAGAGGAAAATCCTCAATGAGATGGATTGACACAGTCACTACAGCAATGGGCTCAAGTAGTCAGAGATTGAGGATGGAACAGGATACAGACAGTTTATAGGGACACTATGGGTCATATTTGACCCGAGGGTACCCAACAACAACAAGTTATGTTGTCTGTTAATAGACGTTGTTACCAAGTTCTGAATCTTTATCAATGAGAATATATTTTGTCTATTTTTGAGTATTGCTGTCTTCTGTAAATTTCAATCAGCTCTCGAGGGATAATGCCCTGCTAGTTACCCAGGAGATACTTGCCTGCTTCTGGGGTGGATTGCCTTTCTTCGCAAGCCTCTGCACACCTTGTTCTTGCTGCAGGAGTGAAATGGTTAGTTATGAGACTCAAAGCAACCAAGGAATATGTGCACTTATCTTTGCCTGACATTTTGACTGTCAATCAGGAGCTCTGGGGAAAAACCTTATGAGTGAAATTTATTTGATTTCCTTTATCACACAGGAATACTGGAGATAAAAACCATAATCTGAGCAAGGTATGAAATCACTGTTTTAAACTTTTAATGTGGGTTTTTTTCCAGGCAGCATTTCCATAGACTATTCTCTAAGGTTTATTATTACAGAGAAAGAGAAACATCTTGCATGAATAAATAGCAAATATAATATATATATATATTAATTGTTAAATGGAACCATTCTATCCACATTTCCCTTCAGTTTAGAAGATTGTACCTTTGCATTTTATTGGTTCTAAAATTCATCTCTGTGACATAATATGTTAGCTCATTTTTCTATCATCTTTCCTTGTAGAAGTAATAAAACCATGTGTCTCTACATATAATTTTTTCTTTATCTGTTCTCTGCTAAATTTCTTGCATAATTCAGCAGAGAAAAACTTATTGGTTTATCATTTATAATGCTTCAATTTTTTGTTCTTTCATCTGTTTTGAAATATCCCATGTATAATTCACTGTACATAATTTGAAGTAAGTAGTCTGTGTGTAGCAAGATTTGCTATTTATTCCCTTGTAAAGCAGTCCTTTAAAATAAAAATGAGAATATTATTTTTATTTTTAGTTAATTTTGCTTTTTCCTAATATCTGTATCACACTGGAACAGGAATCACAAATGACAGCAGAACTGTGCATTGCTATTTAAGAAAAAGAAGAAAATACTAAATGTGAATTTTTTTTTAATGTTGATATTTTTTTATGAGGGATTAAGCAATCCTCTTGGCATACTCAAAGCCACATATTTAGCTTAGATATTAAGTAAGCATCAATGATCATTCTAGGGAGCTTTCCTTGCTCAGTTGTTAGGACGTTAACCCAGAGGCTGGCAGTTCTAATCCACCAGTTGCTCTGAAAGAGAATGGTGGGCAGTCTCCTCCAGTTTGAGTTACAGCTTCTGAAAACCAATTGAAGGGTCAGTTGTGGGTCAATTATAACTTCATGGCTGTGAGGGAGTGACCGAATAATCATTCTGCTTTTCATACAATTTTTTAAGCATCCTAATGCTAATAGGAGTGATCTCAATCAGTGTTTAACGTGGTGGGAGGTGAAGGAAATAGAAAGTATTTGTTAAAATTGGTATTTGAATTTTATAAATTAGTTGAAAATTTAAACCCAAAACAAAACCAAAAATAAATAAAAATTAACCTTAGCTTATCTCTAAAATATAGACAATATAATGCATATTATGACCTTCATTAGATGACTAAGGTCTTGGAAGAGTACTTGCATTGTTTAATGTATAACGTTTTGATTGGATGACACATGAGATTGAACATAAGAGTAATGGTACTTGCTTGAGAAGAATGATTCCATCAGAACAGGGACCAATTTTGCTACTGGAGTTGTTTGGCAGTGAGCATTGTTATCCAGACACAGCTCAGGGCTGCCTCTAATTGACACAGCTGAAGGATGCCACTGGCATGTAGTGGGTAGAGGCCAGGGAAGCTGCTAAATCTTCCACAATACACAGGACACTGAATTATCTGGTTCAAATGTCAATAGTGCTGCAACTGAGAATCATCATCTAAAAGAAATCGTTCCAGAGTCTGGTAATTTACGGGTTGTTGAAACCAGAGGGAGGAAATAACTGATTTGTGCCCAGAATATTATTTTCATCTTACAAAGGTCTTTTAAAACCCCAGCAGCAATTATCTCCCTCCAATGTGCTCTAGGATTGTTTACTTTGTCTCTGCATGCTGGTGAACAAATACACCTTGTCAAAAAGCAAACCTCCCAAGCGACTCTTGCTGAAATAGGCAGAAATGAAGATAATCCTCTATTTGTGGTTTTGCAAATCATTACATCTCCCTAATGCCTTTGCCGCTGATAAGTAGAGGGATAAGAGAGGCTGCCTTCATGTTACTCTGCCTGGTGGAGGAACCAAGCCCTTTCCACATCTTTCCACATGGGCATCCCTGTCAGTTCCCACATCAATGCCATCTGGAAGCCCAGTTATGATCCATGCTTGAAGGACATTGGGTAGCCAGTCAGTCCAGCCACTGGATGCAACAGCTTCTCTGCCTCCACTGTTACCTCTTGTGTGAAGGACAACAGGGCCTAGGCCTGATTAGCCCTCAGGGTCCTCTGTCTCCATGGAAGGAAGAATCCTGCCAACTTTCCCTGGGCAGTATCTATCTTATCACACCTCCTCACTCAGGTGTTCCTTTAAGGCTCTAATGAGACCTATCTGTAAATTCTGAACAAGGCTGAGTTCTCAGGTATGGCACACAATAGGCTGTTCATAGCATCCCTTTGAGTCTTGATTGGCTTGAAGATACCTAACAACTACAATAACAGCCTAACAGCATATGCAGATCTCCTGCAAATAGAGCAGTGCATGTAAATGGTGGTGGTTGATGTTGTTAGGTACCATTGAGTCAATTGTGACTCAGAGAGACTCTGTGAACAGCAGACCTGAATCTTGCCCTCCCCTGTGCCATCTGCACCATCTTTGACACACGTGAGTCCATTGTTACAGTCACCATGCCCGTCTTCTTGTTCAAGGTCGTCTTCTCTTATGTTGACCTTCTACCTTTCTAAACATGATGCTCTTACCTAAGGACATACCCCTCCAAACAACACACACAAAGTACATAAGAGAGTTTCCCCATCCTTGCCTCCAAGGAACATGCTGAGTGCATTTTCTCCAGATGTTGTTGTTATGTGCCATCGAGCGACCCTATGTACAACAGCCCTAAACTCTGCTCTGTCCTGTGCCAATCTCACTGTCTCTGACACACCCATCCCAATTACCCCAGTCCCTGCATCAATCCACCTCATAGAGGGACTTCCCCTCCTGCACTGTCCCTCCACCCAGATAGATAGGGATGTTTAGATATAGATATAAAATCCAACCTGTCAGTGCACAGTTGATTCTAAGTCACAAAGGCCCTCCACTGGGTTTCTGAGGTTGTAAATCATAGTAAGATCAGACTTTCTCCTGCGGACTGAACCGCTGGCTTTTTGGTTTGTATCCCAGCAAGTAAACCAGTCCAGCCCCAGGCCT
>NW_006399868.1:7345338-7369064 GCF_000299155.1 Elephantulus edwardii | reverse complement strand
GGCCTGTGTGTGTGTGTGTGTGTGTGCAAGAGAATAAGTGTGTAACATGCAAAAACACACGTTTCTCCACAGTCTATGTTGGAGGACCTCAATGTAAACCAGTCCAGCCCCAGGCCTCTGTGTGTGTGTGTGTGTGTGTGTGTGTGTGTGTGTGTGGTTGAAGATTGGCAGCTGAAACCCAACTGTGGCCTCCTCAGCAAAAGATGGGGACGTCTGCTTCTGTAAAGGCTTTACAACCTGGGGTAAACTGTACATCGTCCTGCTGTTGTTGTGTATCGTTGAGTCAGAACCAACCTATATCTGAACCTCCAGTGAGTTTTCAGAGGTCGTTTAATCTCACAGGAGACTGTTCAACTTTCTCCCCTGGACTAGCTGGTGAATTTGAACTACATGCCTTTGGAATTGCAGAGCGGCCCCTTACCACAAGGCTACCACAGCTCCCTAGGCAGTTCTGCTCTGTTCCAAAGGGTTTGCATGAGTCAACTGCTAGATCATTTGATCCCCTCAGGGACCCCCTCTCATAGTTCCTAACTGCCTACATTAAGGGTCAGAAGGAAGGCTGCACGCTTCATATCCCAACATCTTCTGGTTGAGAGTCAGGGCTGCCTGAGAGTGGGAGGCTTGGGTTCCACAGAAAAGCTGTCTTCATTCACATCCTTTCACTTCTTGTTATCTCCATCTCAAAGGTGGTGGCAGGGATTTTGTGAACTGACACTCAGGTTGTCTCATTCACCGCCAACTCTCTGTAAATATTAGCCATTATTACTTCTTCTGACATGTTTTTCTTTCAAGAGTAAAAGAAAGTGAAAGGGCAAAGATGGTTAAAAGTGACTCCAAGGAGGCAACTAGAAATGTCAAGTGAGAGGCATTTACACACCCAGGGAGAGGTCTCCAGAGCATCTGTGCACACAGTGTTGCACTGTGAGCTGTGTTAAAGCAGAGTGGCTTTAAAGTTGGTAGATGGGAAACAGAATACATGCAGAAATCTTTTTTTTTATTGAAGGTTTAGCAATTTTCTCTTTATGTTGTATATTATTGGAAAAATGTGTTTCACCTCTAAATCATTTGTACTGGATAGTCAGGCAAGTTTTGTCTCCTCCATGCTTTGCTCTTTGTTTTTTTAATTTCCTACCCTTTAAGCTTTCTTTCTATGTTATAACATTGCTGATTCATTGACATGGAGTCGACTGTGCCTTATAGTTGATTCTGACTCACAGTGGCTGGTAGGACAGAGCAGCACTGTTCACGTTGTTTCCAAGGCTAGAACTCCTTATGGAAGCTGATATATGCTTTTCCCCTGTGGAGGGATCGGTGGTTTCAAACCACTAACCTCCCAGTTACCAGCTGAGAGCTTAGTCTGTGCCACTGATGCTGATGGATAACACCACTTCCGGCTATGCCTTGCCTGACTTCCCACAGTGTTCCACGTACTCTAGTCAGACGATGGGGTGCTCTGGTGGCCTAGGCTGAGGGAGCTGCACTGAAAAGCCAAAGGCAATCACTCTGGCAATTTGAAACCACTGAGTCTCCAGAGAAGGAAAATGATCAATCTTTTCCATGTGATTTTTCGGCCTCAGAAACCCAATGGTTGGTTAGTTACGAGTGAGTTTTGACTCTGTAACAATGCATTTTAGTTTGAAATAAAAAAAAAAAGATGATACCACTTCTTAGAATTAGATGTTCACATTTATTCATGAGATCACTGATTACTGATGTTTCTGCAACTTAAAGCTGAACAAAGACAGTGACTTTGTGTGTTTTCAGCACTATTTAAAAACATGGAGAAAGTGCCTGATACATTGTGGACACTAAGTGGATGAGAACACCATCTCTTCTCACCCACACTAACAGTATTGTATAAAAATTCTAGGTAACCTGTCCACAGAGTGTGTCATTGTTAGGTGCTGTCTAGTCAAGTAGAAATTGTAGGAACTCTGTGAACAACTGATCCGAACCCTGCACTGTCCTGTGCCGTCCTCAGTATCCCTGACACACGAGAGACCATTCCCGAAACCACTGTGCCAATCTACCTCGTTAAAGGTCTTCTTTTCCTTCACTGACCCTCCATCTTTCCGAGCATGATGTTCCTCTCTAAGGAATAGCCTCACCTAGCTACATGTCCGGAGTATAAAAGATGAAGCTTTGCCATCTTTGCCTGCAAGGAGCACTCTGGCTGCACTTACTCTAAGACATAGCTCTTTGGTTTTTTGCAGTCTGTGGGGTGTTGAGTACGCTCATCCAGCACCACAACTCAAAGGCATATATTTTTTCTATCGACCTTATTCATTATCTAGTCTCTGAAGCACAGTAGGTGACTGAGAAGACCAGGACCCAAATGACGCTTATCATGCTATCTTTTAGGAACCTGAAGTTACTGCTGCTGCTTCTAGATATTCTTTCCATCTCAGAGGAATGTTTCTTGTTATGGTATTTTCTTTGGATGTTGTTAGTGAGGGGCATTTGCACAGAATTCTGGAGCAAGAAGAGAAGCAGCCATGATTCGGCGCAGCAGGAGGAGAGCTCTGGGTGCTGTTGGCGTCTAAAGCCATTATCAGGCATCTGTCTCATGACTGCTCTCAGGCTGCATCATGCTTGCAGAGGCCTCCAATTCCAGCCTGAAAACTTTCTGCTAGACGTTTAGGTTAACTAGTGAACAAACAATTCCTGTATTGAGCATTATGATAGTTTAAGAATTATTTACATGGGAAACACACTGATAAGAACAACGTTTAATATTGGAGAGGAACCTTTGAGGACCAGGTGTGTATGTTAATGGGGGAGGAAGAAGTCAGAAAAGAGGCTGAGAATGATTTTGAAACTTGAAAATTACAATCAATCTCACCAAATTGATGGTAAATGTTGACTTTATTTATGAGTTGATGTGTATAGTCTCTTTAACAACAGCAAAATGAAAATAAATTTAAAAACCAACAAAACTCTCTTTTTATATTGAGAAGATATAATTTCTCTTTCCAAACCTGGCCATAGCTGCTGCAGTGACCTTGGGATGTCTCTGGTTGGTTTATTTTTGTCTGTTTTTTTAAACGCATTGCATATACCAATTATTAAAAAAAATATTATGGGGAACATACAAACCATTTGCCATTTAGTATCTTGTATATTTATTCCTTGGAAAAGGACATGATGTTGAGAAGGGTGGAGGGTCAGCGAAGGAGAGTAAAACCCTCAACCAGGTGGACTGACACGGTGACTGCTACAATGGCTCGTGTGTGTCTGGAAGTGAAAGGATGGCACAGGACAGGACTTGGTTAAGATCTTTTGGTCATAGGGTTACCATGACTCGTGCTCAACTCAACGACACCTAGCAACAACCACCACCAACATTTGACAGGGAGCTCTGGTGGCCTAGTGGTAAGAATTTGCACTGCAATCCTGAAGGCATGCAGTCCAAATGGACCAGCTACTGCACGGGATAATGATAATCAATCTCCTCTGGTGCCGTTGCTGCCTCTGATAACTCACTGTAGGATCGGTTCCGAGTTGATTCTGACACGCAGGCACACAACACATTTGACATTGGCCACATCCCTTGCATTGCAATAATTATAATTCCTCTTTCCTGAATTATCCCACCAACATTTGGACAATTTTAGTATCCTCTGTGTGAATGTGAACCAGATTAAAAGGAAATGAGAGTTTAAAGGTTCAGATTCTTATGTTACATTTTCAGCACCATGGTCAGCACTGCCTAGACTCTAGGAATAACAACGTGATTAAGGATCGATTAGCCATTTCAGATTTCTTCTCAGATATTAAACTTGTTCTGATGCCACTTCACTATTACTTCAATATTTGTATTAAACTGTATTTTATAGTGAGGGAGAAAGATGTGTCATTTACAGCCTCAGTGGAGAGTCAGCTATGAGTTGGGTTAGGGTCTTACGGAAGTTAGGGGGGTTACGAGGCTAGTGAGTTAAGGAGCTGTACTCTTAACCCAAAGGCTTTCAGTTCCAATCCACCAAATGCTTTCTGGAGATGAGTTAAGAGTTATATACTGATCTTTAATGATCTGATAAGCCATGCAGTTGTAGGAAAATTAAGGGTGAGATGTACCACCTTTCATACACCTATATAAGGGAAATTAGTATGAAATGTGGTCTTTCATATCTATCATCTTAAAAGAGATTAAAAAGGGAGACAGGAGTAGAGACGGGAGGACATAAGTACTGTAAGAAAAGAGAGCCAGACTAGTATTTGAATGTATCATCTTCCAGTATTGGAAGAACCTAGTTCCCTGTGCTGGGAAGCTCCCAGAATCAGAATAAAGACAGTTCCGGTTCCTCTGGAACTGGAGTCCTGAATTCAGATTGTAGTGGTGAGGAGTTGTGCTGACAAATCAAAGGAATATAGGTCCAGTCCCCAGCTCCTCTGTGGGAGAAAGGTGGGCCATCTCCTCTCATGGGATTTACTATCTCTGAAAACCCAAGAGGGTCTCAGCTATGCGTCAGTTCTAACTTGATGCAAAAACAACTGCTAAATGTTTCCTAAAGTCATTTATTTGTGGTATTTTTGTTACAGCAACACTGGAACTAAGACAGCCATCCATTAAAACTTAATAATCAGCATAGACTTTAGAAAGTTATAATTGTTATCTCAGTAAAAAGTGATCTTCTGAGGCTTGACCTCCATGATACCATTTTTTTTTACTATCTTATTCAAATAGAGAAATTTTAGATTCAGAAAATTCATCCCTTTAAAGATAAAAAAATCTAGGAAAACCAGTTTTTAAATCATAGAACCTGGAGAGTTTTGTTGTTTTCGTTTTTGCTTGAGTTTTAGTAGTAGCAATAGGCTGGTCATCAAGATCTGAATACTTCGTCCCTAAAGCTAATTTGCAGAGACTCATTTAGAGTCCTAGAATGTGAGCAGTTTTGGTTTTGTTTCAAATCTGTTTACCACTGGCCATTTCTCCTCCTGCTTGCTGCAGATCTTCTAGAGAGAATGTGGGCAGCGTTTCAAAAGCTCTAGAGTCATTAATTTTGAAAGACGGTTGATTTAGAAAACGGAAAACATGGATAGTTTGCTCCTTGATGAGTCTTTTTCAAAAACCCAAAACCTCACAGAAGGCAATGTATCCACAAAGTTTATTTTTCACTTCCTTTGAAATCTTGTATCTATTCTTTGTGACACTGTTGTATGCATATGAAATTTGCAGGATGTATTTTCTCTGGAGGTTACTGTGTTAAATTACACTTCTGATGAGTCTTTTTAAGAAAAAAAATATGTATTCAGTTCATTGCAAATATGAAAGATATTACCGAACCAAATTCAAAACGAACACTTGGAAAATCACAGATTTAATTCTGGTTGATTACCCAAATGGAAAATGTAAGTCACATATGAAGGCAAAGAGAGCTGAAAGCACAATAGACACTGGATTAGCTCAGCAGCCAGCTGTTGTTAGGTGGTGGTGAGTTCGTTCTGGCTCATAGAGACTTGACGCACACCAGCACGGAACCCTGCCCAGTGCTACCTCATTCTCGCAATCTCTGCTGTTCTTGGCGAACATTTTGCCAATCTATCTCCTTGAAGGAATTCTTAGTTTTCACTTAACCCCTTACTTCTCCAAACATAATGGCCTTTTCCAGGGACCGACTCTTCTTTATAATGTGACTAAAACATTTGTCTTAAAGTCTTATCATTCTTGCTTAAAAGGAGCCTCCTGGCCATATTTCTTCCAAGGCAGACTTTTTGTTTGTTTCCTGCCCCCCCACAGGTCGTGTTATTTTCAGTATTTTTTACAGCATCATAAGTCAAAGCCATAGATTATTTTCAATCTTTCAAGCTTTCCTATGTAGGTGAAGTAATTTAAAATACAAGGACTTGTGTGTCAGGTACACCTTGGCCTTTAAACTGACATCCTTGTTAGTTAAGGCTTTAAAAAGCAAATTTTCTCACTGCAATATCTCATTTGACTTTTTCTACTTTTAAATTAAAATGAATCAGAGAGCTGAACAATGATTAAGGAAGATAGAAAAAAATTTATGCCTTTGAGAGACAAATATGTCTTTTGAAAAGAGTATTGAATATACCATGGGCTTCTAGGAGAACAAACAGGTCTGTTCTGGAGAGGGTGAAACCAGGCTGCTCCTTGGAGGCAAGGATTTTGAAGCTTCATCAGATATACTCTGGGCATGTTGCAAGGAGGGACCAATCTTTGGAGAGAGCGATCCTGCTTAGAAGAGTAGAGGGGCAGTGCAAGAGAGGAAGAACCTGAATAACGTGGATTGACTCAGTGACTGGGGTAACGGGGTAGATGTGTCAGAGATAATTATCTTGGTCAAAATAAAACAGGATTTAGAGCTGTTGTGCATAGGGTCATTATGTCTCAACATGTAACAATAGCAGAATCCATAGTCACGTTGACCACACCTAACAACTTTTCCCTTCATATAATCCAGATTTTTAGATTATTTACACAAAATACACACTGCTCTGGTTTTCTTCTAGGTTTCTTGGGACAGTCTAGTGAACAAGTCTGGCCTGCATCAGTTTACTGAAACACCTCAATTCTCTTCCATAAGTCCTAGGGTCTTATTTTTTGCCAGTGTCTTCAGAGAAGCCTAGACTTCTTCCTTCAGTACCATACTGAGAGATGGACTCAAGAATGGTCAATGATTGGAATTTACTTGTATCCATAATCAATATCCATGGAAGCAATAGCCAATAAATCAAAATTCATACTGAAATCAGAAAATCTATTGATGATATTTTTAAGGTGTTAAAGCGTGAAGATGTTACTCTAAAGATTGAGATATATACCTGACCCAAGTAATTTTAAAGGGTTTCACTAAAAAAAACTAGGGTGTGCCGAGCCCAGGTATTTTCACTTACTTCTTATGCATCTGAAAGTTGAATAATGAGTTATGAAGATGAAAGGAGAATTGACACTCTTGAATAGCAGTGTTGGTGAAGAATATTGGATATTATATGGACTGGCAAAAGAGGAGACACAACCAGATCATTCCTTGGAGAGAAAGATGGTGACACTTTCCCCATATATTTTGGGAGTGTTGTTGGGAGTCACGAGTCCTTGGAAAAAGACATGATTCTAGAAAAAGCAGGTCAGCAAAAGAGCAACTGTCAGTGAGAACAATCGACACCATGACCGCAATAATGGGCTTGAGCATAGAAGAAATGACGAGGAAAGACTCAACATAGGGCAGAGTTTTGATCTGTAATCCCTAGTTCTCTATGAATCACTATGAGGGAGCACTGGTGGCCTAGTGGCAAGAAGCTGTGCTGCAATCCTGAAGGCGTGCAGTTCAAGGCCACCTGCTGCTCCTTAGGGGGAGAAGGACAGGCAATCTCCTCCTGTGCAAACCTTCCTCTGAAAACCTTCTAGAGGGTCCGCTATTGGTCAGTTTCAATTCTACAGTAAACAGCAATTATGAGTCATAGTCAAGTTAACAACACCTGACAATAAAAAAACAAAACAAAAAACAACAAAACCCCCAACCCATGTTAATTGGATAAGAATGGCTTACACACTTCTCTAACTTACAGCTTTCCTCATCTTAAGCCATCTAGTATTTCCTTTTTCTATTCAAACAACTTCTTGGTCAACTTATAAGTAACAAATGAGAAAAATTAAGAGTTTTCAGGTTCCATTCTTTATGATGTTGGACATAATTTATTGTGAATCCACAAAGACAACAAACAAACAAACAAAACCTTTGCATAGTCAATTAACAAGCAAGCAACTTTCTGATATTCTCTGCTCTCAGCCAAGATCCATCTGACATCAGCAGTGCTATCTTTTACTTTATGACCATTGCTAAAGACAGTTTTGTAGGAATGAGATGTTTGGTGAACATTGAAGAGAATCTGGTTATATAAAATATCATTAACATTCATTAATAAGCGAGATTAAAGAAATAAAATGGCATTGAATTTGGAAAATCTGCTGCAAAAGACCTATTTATAGTGTGCAAAAGCTGTCAGCTTTCAGAGTTAGGGGCACCTGAGCCCAGCCATGATATTTTCAATTGTCTAGTATACGTGCAAACACGGGGCAATGAATAGAAATATTTGAAGAATGATTTTTTTAAAATTTATGGTGTTACTGAAGAATATAAAACATGCTCTATACTTCCAGAAGAGACAAGTCTATCTTGGAAGAAACACAATCAAAAGGCTTCTTAGAAAGGAGAACGGTGAGAGTACGTCTCAATTGCTTTGGTTAAAGAGCATAAGGACATCTGCTTGGTGAAAGAGGAAGGTCAGCCGCGAAGCAAGGAAACCTTTAACAGGGCAGCTTGGCATCTGGCTGCAGCAGTGTCCTCGGACGTCGCAGCACCTGTGAGACTAGTGCGCAACAACACAGTTTCACTCAGCTGGACATCAAAGAGTTAGGGTTGGAACCAATGGCATATTACAACAACAGTGTATTG
Source organism: Elephantulus edwardii (assembly GCF_000299155.1). NCBI lineage: Eukaryota > Metazoa > Chordata > Mammalia > Macroscelidea > Macroscelididae > Elephantulus > Elephantulus edwardii. The sequence continues at coordinate 7,360,650 of NW_006399868.1, read as the reverse complement.
ATGCTGAAGTTCTTGTAAGAGGGGAGGGCAAAGCCAGAAATAAATAGTTAGAAAGTGCAAGTATCCAGATGAAGAAGGTGGGGAGTTGAGTGGAGTCGGAGGATCTGGTTGAATCCTGCTGCATCAGCAACCGGAGCTGGAGATGGACACGCTGCCACGCAGCAATTTAACACGTGCTCTGCAGATCTGTGCTGCCACGTGACTGAATCTCACAGCAATAAGCAAAGTAGCCAGATACAAAACCGTCTATTCTGTTTTAGGCATAACTCATTTTATTGTGCTTCACATTGCAGATATTGTAGATATTGCATTTTTTACAAACATATCAAAACTAAGTGAGGTGGAATTTCCCTGTGCTTGCTTCTAAAGAGAGCGCTGGCAGCCCTTTGAGACAGCTGTGTATGTGTGTGTGTGTGTGTGTGTGTGTGTGTGTGTGTGTGTGTGTGTGCGCGCGCGCGCGCGCGCTTTTGGAAGCACATGACAAATTCAATGTTCCAAGCTGACTACACCAGAGAAGTCTCTTCAGCAAAGGGAAGAAGCATCTTTAAATGCAAGTTTTCTTATGAAGGCTGCCTGTGCCCAGTGGTTGTTGCATAGAGGGTTACCAGTTTTTGGTCTATCAATGGTGTAATTCAGGAGGGTCTCCTGTTGCAAATGCTTGAGGCATCTGAAGTAATTATGCCCTTAACTTGGCTTCTCCCTCCTACACAATCTCATTTTGCAGGCAGTTCACTGATGATGCTTCCAGGAGTTGTTTTTGTTGTTGTTAGGTGCCATTGAGTCAACTGTGACTCATAGCAACCTCTGAACCCTGTTCTATCCAGTGCCCCCTCACACTTCCTGACACTCTAGAGCTTGTTGCGGCAGTCACCTCATCAATCTACCTCATCGAGGGTCTTCTCCGTCACCGATCTTCCACCTTCCCAGCATCACTTCCCTCTCCAAGGAATAGCCCCTCCTAACAATATGCTCAAAGTACATGAGGCAAAGCCTTCTCATTCTTGCCTCCATAGAGCACTCCAGCTGCATCCTCTGCAAGACATATTTGTTCTCTTCACCATCCATGGGATGTTCTGTGATCTTCTGCAACACCACAGGTAAAAGGTGTCCATTCTTCTGTCAATCCATTCACTTTTCAGCTCTCAGATGCATAGCAAGTGAACAGAAAGACTATGGCCTGAATCAGATGCACCTTCATCTTCAAACTGAAATCATTACTCCTCAATAATTTGGAGAGATCCCTAACTGTAGATTTTCCCAGGGCAATGTGTCTCCTTATTTCCTGACTTCTGGTACCAAGAACTTTGACTGTGGATCCAAGTAAAATGAAATTGTTGGTAGTTTCAATCTCTTCTCTACCCATCATTACTTTCTACCTATCTCTACCTATCAGTTCAATCACAGCAGTCTTTGTTTTCTTGACATTGAGATGCAATCCATATTGTCGGCTGTATTTCTTGAACTTCTGCTGCAAGTGCTCCAAGTCTCTCATTTTTAGCAAGCAAGCTTGTGTTATCTGCATAATGCAGGTTATTGATGAGCCTCCCTCTGATCCTGGTGCCACATACCTCTTCATAGAGTCCAGCTCTCGAGTAGTGTCCTCAGCATACAGATGGACTGCGTATGGAGAGAGTATCCAGCCCTGACTCATGCCCTCCCTAACTTTAAACCATGGAGTGTTCCCTTGCTCTTTTGGCACAACAGCATCCTAGACCAAGTGTATGTTTCACACGAGCACAACAACTAAGTGCTCTGGGATTCCCATTCTTCTCAATGTCAGCCACAACTTGTTATGATCCACATAGTCAAATGCCTTTGCATAGTCAATAAAGCACAGATTGACATTTTTCTGGTACTCTTTACTTTCAGCCAGGATCCATCTGACATCAGTAGTGATACCCCTAGTGCAACAGCCTCTTCTAAATCCTCCTTGAACTTCTGGCAGTTCCCTAAGTATATACTGTCCTAGCTGTTTTTGAAAGATCTTCAGCTTTTTGCTCTCATGGGCATTAATGATATTATTTGATAGTTTCCATATTTGGATCACCTTTCTTGGGGATGGGAAGATATATAGACCTTTTCTGATCTGTTGGCTGTATGCTTCTGAGAGTAGTCCCCTGTAAAATCCCTACACAAGAATACTAGTGTTCCACAGTCTATTCCCAGAGGTCCTAACAGATGACAAGTGGTCCCAGCAATGGTCCCAGGGAGTTCACTCTAAACTATGCTTGCTTCTGTAGGAATAGGGGTGAAAGGAAATGAAGTAAAAAGTGAATGGAACAACATACATTTGTGCTTCTACCCTGCAGAAGTAGCCTAGCATTCTCCTCTGCTTCCTTAAAGATCAGGTAGAAATTAACATCTACCAAGTTTAATGTTGTTTCTTCTGGAACATCGTGAAAAATGAAGATATCAATGGGTTCAAGTGTGTCAGAGCTGATGAAGATGACACAGAATTTAACAGGGTTCAGGTCTGTTGTTCATAGGGTTGTTACGAATCACATTCAACTTGATGGCACGTAACAACAGCCAAAACATCAGGTTTAAAGTTGCCAATCCCTGATTAGCATCTCAATGTTTAAATCGCCACATCATCAGAGCTTCTTACTGTCTAAAAGGTTGGGAGACATATTAAAAGTCATTTAGTGTAACTTATATCTTTGTTTTTATGTGCTGTTGAGTTGCCTGTGATGCATAGCGACCCTATGTAAAACAGGTCTGAAGCCTGCCCTGTTCTGAGCCAGTCTCAATGACTCTGATGCACCAACACCCCCATTACTCTAGTTATCCATCCCATGCAGGCTCTTCCTCTCCTGCACTGTCCCTCTACCTTTCCAAGCATGACATCCTTCTCCAAGGACTGGTTGGTCCCTCCTGACCACGTGCCCAAAGTATGTGAGACAGAGCTTCAAAATCCTAGCCTCCAAGGAGAAACTTGGTTTAAACTTCACCAAGACAGACCTATATTCTTGGTGGTCCATGATATGTGTGTTCAGGACTCTTCTCCAGCACCACAACTCAAAGGCATCAATTCTTCTTCATTCATCCTTAGTTATTGCCCAGCTCTCTGATGAATAGCTCTCTGATGCACAGACCTGTTAATTCCACCATCATTCAAATTTATGTACCAACAACCGAGCCAAAGAGGAGGAAATTGATGTTTTCTACCAACTTTTACAGTCAGAAATTGATCAAATATTCAACCAAGATGCATTAATAATAATGAGTTACAGGAATGCAAAAGTTGAGAACCCAAGAAGGATCAGTAGTTGGAAAACAAGGACTTGGTGACAGAAATGAAGCTGGGGATAGAATGATAGAATTCTGCACAGTGATTTATTAACTGTAAAACATTTTTAAATTGTAATGAAAGTTTACAGAGACTTTGGATTTCCATTAATTCCTTGTTTTGCTTTTCTTCCTGCCCACCCTTCCTCCCAGTTTTGTCTTCTCTTTGAAAAGAAAAAAAAAATTAAAAATTCTTTCATTGTTATACAACCCCTCTTTCCCCAGTTCACTCCACTATACAGCCATAATTCGGAATTCCTGTCACGACAATAATACCTAATCATATATCCCTTTTAAACAGTTCTCTCCCTCATCTGTTTCAATGCAGTCTACATTATTTATCCCCTCTTTTCTTAGTTCCCCCAGTCCTGATGACAGTCCCATTTTACGACAGTGGCATTATATAGCATTTTTCCTTTTGTGAGCATGATATTTCACTCAGCATAACATTCACTAGGGTCACACATTTTGTATAATAATTCATGAGTTCCTTGTCTTTCAGTGCTGCATAGTATTCCACTGTGTGAATATTACAGAGCTTCTCTATCTGTTTGTTTGTTGATGGACACTTAGGTTGTTTCCAACTCTCTGCTTTTGTGAACAAAGCCACAATGAACATAGGTGTGCATATATCTGCTTGGGTGGTGGTTATGGCTTCTTTAGCGTATATTCCCACTAGTGGAATTTCTGGGTCAAATGGTATTTCTATTTGCAACTTTTTGAGAAAGCACCGTACAGCCTTTCATAGTGGTCGCACTATATTACGCTCCCACCAACAATGAATGAGGGTTTCAGTTTCTCCACAACCTCACCAGCATTTGTTTTCTGTTCTATTAAATTTTGCTAGTCTTACTGGAGTGAGATGATATCTCATAGCTGTTTTGATTTGCATCTCTCACAGCGCTAGGGATTTTGAACATTTCCTCATGTGTTTGTTTGCCATCTGAATGTCTTCTGTGGTGAAGTGTCTGTTCATCTCCTGTGTCCATTTTACAATTGGGTTGTTTACCTTTATCTTGTTGTGATGTGTAAATGCTTTTATAAGAAGCATAAATGCAGGCTATTCACATGAATTTCCTCTGATAGTATGCGTAGGAATCAAATCGATTAACTGGTGGAAGGAATCGCTGGAGAAGTCCCATATCAACCGTAAAAGCTAGGCCAGTTGCTGATTGTGGAACAGACCATCAACTACTCTTATGCAAGTTCAAATTAAAGCTAAAGAAAGTAAAATCAAATCCAGAGACATAAAAATTTAATGTTGATTCTATCCCATTTGAATTTAAAAACCTTCTCAGAAACAGATTTGAGGCCTTGAACACTAATGAGCTAAGACCAGATGAGCTGTGGGAGGATATCAAGAATATCATCCACAAAGAATGCAAAAGGTCATTGCAAAGACTGAGAAAGAAGAAAAGGCCAAAATGGATGTCAGAAGAGACTCTGAATATTTCACAAGAGTGCCAAGAAGCCAAAGCAAAGGGAAGACATCAAGACGTTAAGTAGCTGAGTAGATTTCAAAAGGCGATTTGGGAAGAAAAAGCACAGCATTATGATGAAATGTGCAAGGAGCTGGACTCAGAAAATCCAAAGGGCTGAACTCTCTCAGCATTTCGTAAGTTAAAAGAACTAAAGAATGAATTCAAGCTGCAAGTTGGAATTCGTAAGGTCTCATATTTTTAGGTTATTTAGTAATAAAAGTGTTATCTAAGATTAAACAAGACATTTAGAATTTATCTCTGGTTCCTTTCTAATTCTCTCTTCCTTTTTTCTCCCTTCTCTTATTGACATTTATTATTGATCCAAAATTTCTCCTAATCCCTAAATTTTATAAATGTGAACACTTGAAAATGTAATTATCGAAATAAAAGGAAAAGAATGCTATGTATTATGAAATTCTTACACCTAAAACAATCCATAAAACCATTTGACTAATTTACTCCTTTTTAGCACTGTAGTCATATGGCTGAAGTAGAACGTGGATTAACTCTTTAAAATGTTGTGAGTTAATACACTGCATTTATCTTTCTGTAATTAAGTTCCTTTGTGGACGTGTTATTTTTCAACAATATTAGGCTGAAACCAACTCACGCCTCTGGTTCCATGTCTTCATTCTTGAAAATTACACTAATAAGCTCTCTTCTGATTCCCTCTCATCCAAGGCACTAACACAGGCGTCCTTCCCTCTTATTAGTTTCTGCTTTTACCCGTCACAGGACATCATCTTCTCTTAAAACACTGCGGCCCAGGAAAACAGAGAAATGATTATTGCATTATGACAAAGTTCATGCATAATTAGTAAGCTCTATCCTAATGCTTACACTGATCTTTGTGCCAATAAAAACCAAGGCATTTACCTTCCAGTTGTACGCACCTTGCTTCATGGAGTGAGGACTCTGCGTTTTATCAAATACTCAGCTTTTTAAAACTTCTAGTCAAATAATTACTAATCTGAAAGCATGGCAGGTAGAAAACATCATGTTAGAGATATCACAAAATATTAATGGTGTCTCAAAATAAACCTTCTGTTATTGAGACTTGTAGAATCAAACAATTTTATTAAAATGACAGGCTTACCTCTCTTTCCAATATCTTGCTGACTGTTTCTGGTCAGGCACTCAAAGCAGTCTCGCTATGTATGATGAGGAGATACAAAACGTGGAAAAAAAGAAAGATCAGTGGTTGAAAAATACAGCCTTGGTGATAGAAAGGATGCTGGTGGAATTTTGCATGACAGGATTTTGTGCTGCCAATTTCACATTCTCTGCAGCTACCTTTTCCAGCAAGGCAAATAGAGCCTATGCGTGTGGAACTTATCAAATAGTGAGGCCCAGACAATAGTTCATTCAGTTGTACATAAGGCACCAAACAACTCAATGGCACCAAACAACAATAAAAATACATACTGGGAGTCCTAGTAATGAACTGAGCAAACTAATATCATTCAGAGCCATGCAGTGATCAACTCAGCCCACGGAATTGGTTTGTGTGGTGGACTTTTAGTCCTTTACATTAGCTCTTGACTTCCTGTTAGGGTCCGAGGTGGTGAGGTTGAGACTAAAAATCCATAAATAAATATCATAAAGACAATCCATCTTGACAGCAAGAACAACCTTTCACTTCGAAGGAACAACCACGTATGCGTCTTGTGAAGCAGGCCTCTGATATAAGCTTGTCCTTTGGTGGCCTAGTGGAGGAAGCTGTGATGCAGTCCCAAAGGCAGTCAGTTCAAATCCGCCACCTGCTCTGTAGAAGGATGAGCAGTCTCCTCCTGTGATTCAGTGTCTCTGAAGACCTCCTTGAGGGTCAGTTATGGGTCAGTTCCAACTCAACAGCACAGGACAACACACCAGTAGCATAATATTTCAGATTACAACAACACACCACCAAAATATTTCAGATTAATCTCCTTTTAATTAAAGTTTGATTTGACACAACAGATAACATGCAAATGATATATTTAATCCTTAAATGAGTGAAATTTGCTTGAAAATTATAGAAATTATGAGAAAGTTACATAAACAACCATTTTATTTGTTCTGTTTGGCATTAAAGCAAACATGCAATCATTATCAAGATGTTAATTTTTGAAGACTCTTATACATAAGAACATAAGAAGTCAGATTCTTGAGGGTACATTTTATGAAGTATATTTTTAGTTCTCTGTGTAAAAGAGCATTACAGGAAAACGGGTATATTTTGCAATATCCAGAGAATTGTTTCTATTTTGCCTGTAGACATAGTACCTATGAAAGACATAAGCTACTGGTAGAATAAATGATTGAGGCAGTTATTTTCCATCAAAGTTTACAAATACAGTGTTTGCTACTGTGGAAAATTCTTAATATTAATCAAAAACCCTTTTTCAGGCTAGGAGAGTGACCATTGATCTAAAATTAGAAATTATTAAATGTGCTTCTTTATCAATCCAAGACAAAAATATTTAAATTAAATCCTGTTGCCAATTCATTTCCAGGATCATTAAATTTGAAACAAATCTGTTTAAAATTTCCTGCCTCGCCATGGAAATTTCTTTGTTGTCATAAATCATCATTAATGCATGGATAACACAGCTTTTATTTCATCATTTTAATTAAAGTTTGATCCTACTTTTATTTCATGTGAGATGAAGTTTTCAGAGAGAAAATAAGCAATGGAGTGTTGTAAGATTCTGAATCTGTTTTTGAAAGCATTTTAAGCGTCGTGTTCACATCAATTTCAAAGTGTAACAACTGATATTTTTTGTCACTACAAAGAGAATGATGAGATACTAAAATTATTTTTTCCTTTGTGTTTGAAGCTGAAGAAATAAAAAAGGACACAACAGTCCACACTTAGTAAAACAATGAAACAAACATTCAAAGGAACAGGAACAACTCTAGTTAAACTATTGGTGTTGAGCTGATTCTGGAGCAGGAGGACCTGACCCTCCAGCAGGCTTCCAAAGCTGTAAATCTTAGGAAAGTAATGAATGGGTAGATTGCAGTTTAAACCTTTCAGGTATCCCCCACCCACATACGCAATCCAGGGAGGGCACCACAAATGCTTCTTCAATAATAACTGCACCTTCTTTGATAACACTGCCCCAGCCTTAGGTTATGCTCTCATTGGCCTATTACTATAGTATCTTGTTGAGATCTGTAATTAGCACAGAAAAACAGATGCGCTTAGAGAGGCCGTAAATATAGCTGATTACTTCTGAAATATCACCAAACTCTCTCATCACAGATGGAGTTTCAAGAAACATAGAACTTTCTAGGATGATGGGGGACCAAGTAAATGACACTCTTTGCAGGCTTGGTGCTAAGAGAGTTAAACGATTTATTTTCATGATGTCCTCAGAAATGTATCATTAACTAAATCCAAGCCTCTTGATGAAATGCTAGATGTGGGAGAGAATATCAGGTAGAAAAAGAGTCCACAATCTCTGTGTAGAGTCAGACTTCTCTACAGTCACAGTTGAATGAGATGCATCTGTGTAGACGTCTGGAAGAGGGGGATGACTTTAGATAGGGACCAGGGCGATAGAAGGAGAAGAGGACGGAGGGTCTCTAGCTTTCTGTTCTTTATTTAATAGATGAAATAGGGACGGACTGGAGAGCATGATGCTGAATGAACTAACTCATGCCCATAAGGACAAATATTGTATAAAACCATTATTGTAGAAGGAGTATAAGGATCCAAGGGGGGCGTGGGGGAGGGTGGAAGCAGAGGGATGAGGATGTGCAGGGGGACGTGGAGATTAATCAGGGAGTTGTACAATTTGATGGGTTGGAAGTGAGGGAAACTGGAAGAATCTGTTCTAGCGATCAATGTATTTGAGTTTTGTAAATAAACTAGTATTAAAAAAAAAAACGCAAACATGTTGAGAGAACATGTTTGACTTGCCTAACACATACAAAGTGAATGTGGGATGTGGGGTTTAAAATCTGTGCTCCTGGAAACCTAAGTTACCTGAGGTGTTTTATCCACTATAAAATTATCTTTCCCTTTTTAATTCATAGTCTAATTAGGTGAGATTTTAAGTCATTCTGTTTACTCATTTGCTTTATTTTGTTTTCTTCTGTGTGGATAATTATCTGATTGATAGGGCTGAATGATTTTTAATATTTTTCAGGAAGATTATAATATATTTAGTATTTGCTCTTTTCCAGAAGAATAAACAAATCTGTCTTAAAGGAAATGCAATGCAGTGTCCCTTAGAAGTGAGGATGCTAAGAATTGAACTCATTGACCTTGATACACGTCTTCTATAAAGATGAGAAAGGGTATCCTATTTGGTAAATTTGATACATTTATAATAGTGTTATGTAATACAGAAAGTATATAAAACATACAGATTTGATAATCAGTGACCATGTTGTGGGTAAAGAAACTCAGGTGGTGCAGCAGTTAAGAGCTGTCCACCCATCTTTTTTTTAAAGTTTATTATCAATTTCAGTAAAAATTTACAGAGGCTTTGGATTTCCATTCATTCATTGTTGCACTTTTCTCCCCTCCCAACCCTCCCCCCCCAGAACACTAACCTCTTGGAAAAGTAAAAGAAAAATTCACTGTTTTACAAACCCTGCCCCAGGTCCACTCCACCATGTAGCCATTGCTCTAGACTCCTGTCATGACAAAAATACCTAATCACATATCCCTTTTAAATAGTTTTCTTCCCCATCTGTTTCAGTGCAGTATACATTATGGAACTCATCTTTCTCAGTCTCTCCCCAACCCCAAGGTCAGTCCTGTTTTACAACAGTAGCACCATGCAGTATTTGTCATTTTGTGACTGAGATACTTCACTCAGCATAATGTCCTCCAGAGTCACCCATTTTGAATAATATTGCATGAGTTCCTTGTTTTTCAATGCAGCATAGTATTCCATTGTGTGAATATACCACAGCTTCTCTATCTATTCGTTTGTTGATGGCCACTTAGGTTGTTTCCAACTCCTCGCTATTGTGAACAAAGTCACGATAAATATGGGTGTGCATAATATCTGCTTGGATGTCAGTTATGGTTTCTTTGGGGTATATTCCCAGTAGTGGAATTGCTGGGTTGTTTTCTAAACTCAAAGGCCCTAAATACCTGACAGTTTTTGCTTCAGGATTATAGGATGTCAGTGAAATGGTTATCTGTGAAGGATCCAGTTAGCATCCCTCAGAGCTATGTGGCCAGAGCAAGTCAGTGGGCAGTTCCTATTGACCATGCAGCCCTCTCCCTCCAGTGAGCAGGTGCCCAAGGTTCTTCTAGAACACACCTGAGAGCACCTCCAGCTTCTGCCCAGTTGGCATGGAATCTCCTCAGGGCATGGGAGCAAGAACTCAGCCCGGGGGAAGTCAGAGAATTGATTGTAAAGTCACGCCATACCCATAGCTTTATCCTCCTCAGGCTTTCAGTGCAGTTTTAAGCTTCCTTGAGCAACGTGGAGAGAAAACAACATCAATGGAACAATCTAAGCACCATCCACCTGAACCCCCAGATGACACTGGGTGGGTTTCTCCAGTCTTTGTACTATCAAGCATATGTTTGGGTAGAAAAAAATGGCGGCCTCAGGCTGGTGGATTCCAACTATTGACCTTTTGGACACTAGCAGCCCAAATAATGTCTCTGTCTACGCTATTTGGGCCTCCATATAAGTGTAAAATAGTTTAACTACATAGTGTTTCTGTACGCATCTATTTAACTACATCTGTAATGTTTTCTCAAGAAAACAAATGTCCTCATCACAAAACTAAGAGTGAGCATTATGGTAGATGGAGAAAGGGTTGAAGCTGTCAATGATTTCATCTTGCTTGGATCATAGCAGTCAGGCAATCAGGAGATATATTGAACTGGGCAAGTCTGCTCTCAGGGACTTTTCCAAAATAGAGAAGAACAAAGATGCCAGTTTGAAGACCAAGGTGCTCCTGATTCAGGGTTTTGTGTTCTCAGTCACATGCTATGCATCAGAGAGCTGGACAATGAATAAGGATGACAGCAGGAGGAAGGATGTCTTTTGAGTGTTTGTACTAGAGGAAAGTAATGAATATCCCATGAACCTCCAAAAGAACAGACAGATTTTTCTTAGAAAAAGTACAGCCAAAGTGTTCCTTGGAGGCACAGACAGTGAAGCTTCATCTCTCATATTCTGGATATGTAGCTGGGCAAGGCTATTCCTTGGAAAGAGACATCCTTGTTGGAAAGATGGAGGGTCAGTGGAGGAGAGGAAGACCCCCAACGGCATGGATGGACACGGTGACGTCAGCATGGGCTCTAGTTTGTCAGGCACGGCACTGCATAGGGCAGGCGTCAGGTCGGCTCTTCATACGATAGCTCTGAGTCTTATTCAACTTGATGGAACCTAACAACAGTAACAATAACAACAATAACGTTTCTCAATATGCTCCACCCATGTTGGAGAGTATTATAATCAAAACAAATTCCCAAGTTAGATTTCATAGTCTTCCAGTTGGGATAATGGAAACTGGAGTGATTTTTCCAAACTCAAAAGTGAGTAAGATCAGAAGCCAAGCCCCCTGTGCCTCCTGACTGGAGTTCCGAGCATGCCACAACCTTTGTCTTGCCTGAGTTCCCCACCTTGAAAGTCTCTGTGGTTTTGTTTCATAGACACAGCCACTGAGGTGTACTCATCTCTAGGAAAGATTCATGTTGAAAAACACCCAGCCTCCTTGTCTTAAAAATCAACACACACTTATCCTGTTCTCAGGAAGAGTGTCTTCATGAAGGATTTCTCACAAAGCTCTGTTTAATAGTGAGTATATGGAAGCTGGGAAGAGAAGTCACGGAGGTCGATTTGGTGGGGTGGGGAGAACATTCCGGGGGCACCGGAATTTTTCCCTCATGGTCTTATCCTGTGCCATGAAGGGGCACTTTGCTCCAGGCCCCGGTGTCTGCTGAGCAATTTGACTGTTGGACATTTAAAATGATGACAATAGCAACAAAAAAGTGAAGTTGCAAACAAATGGATAGAGAAGCGGTGGTGTATTCACACAATGGAATACTACGCTGCATTGAAAAACAAATAACTCATGAAATATTATACAAAATGAGTGATCCTGGAGGACATTGTGCTGAGTGAAATATCTCAGTCACAAAAAGACAAATACTGCATAATGCCACTGTTATAAAAGAGGACTGACATAGGGGTTGGGGGAGACTGAGAAAGATGGGATAAATACTGCATACTGCATTGAAACAGATGAGGGAGAGAACTGTTTAAAAGGAATATATGATTAGATATTATTATCAAGACAGGAGTCCAGAATGAAGACTGCATAGTGGAGTGGATTTGGGGGGAGGGATTGTGTAACAATGAAAGAATTTTTTTCTTTTACTTTTCAAAAGGAAAAGCAAACTAGGTGGGGTGGGGAGGGGCAGGCAGGGAGAAAAGTGCCAACAGTGAATGAATGGAAATCCAAAGTCTCTGTAACAAACTCATTAAAATAAATTTAAAAGAAAAGAAAAAAAAACCCAAAGGAAAAAGTTATAAATGGATTGTTCGGGCGGGGGGAAGTGAAATTGCTACCTCAGGCTTAGAAAGAACTCGGTGTGTGTGTGGCTAAGATGTACCTCTCAAAGACGTGCAAAATAGATAGCATTTTATATATGGCTCAACATGTTGGTTTCATTATTGGAGATATATTCTTTTAATCAAAAGAAATACTTGCAGACTTGATCACCAAAATGTTGCCTATTGAGTGGATAACGTTTTATTAGGTTGTAAAGTGGTGCACCTAAGAGAGGAGTTTAGAATGCTAACTCAGTGTCTCATCGGATTAGAAATAAAGTGCTGTTATCCACAGTCACACAGGCTTGGGTCTGGAGAGGCTTCCTCCACAGTCCCTACAGGTCTATAATCCGTACAGTCAGAGTTAATGTATGGGACTGCGCCAGTCATACATTTTAACAGACAAACTTAAGTTATAAAACATGCATAATAAAGAGCTTTTCCCCACCGCTAGGAAATTTATGTTCTAGACTAAATTAGCTTCTTATAAATTATGCACGACCTCTTATGAAGTTAGCAAAAAATGTGGCGTAGACTGGTGCAGCATGTGTCTTGTGCAAATTCCATAGTGTTTCCTGAAAACAAGGGGGTTCATGCTAATCAAAATTTTAAAGATGTAACATCATTTTATCATGTAGTTATATTATTCAATGTTTTTTCATTAGACGTTTATGCAAACACGAAATCTAAAATCATACGGCTATTCCAACCCTGTAAATAGACACTGCAGGGTCTGTTGGGGGTGCCAGTCAGTAATAGTAGCCTGGCTGTCCCCAGGAAGGACAATAGTGGACTCAGTGGGCTAGAGGTCTGAAGGTCAGGTGACTTTGGCCACTGCATTTTTCTCCACCTGAAAATTATCATACGGAGAGAATGTCCTCGAGGTTGTGTGATGTTCTTGATTGAGACCTGGTGAAGCACTTGTCTGGATCTTCCTCGAGTTTTCAGCCTCTTAGGGAACTTGCAGATGGCAAAGCAAGGCCTTCTGTGTGGAATGGATCTTGTGGCGAAACAGGAATTCTCATTTATTTTTTAAAAAAGATAAGTTGGTGCATTCTCTCTGAACTGCACTTGCAGACTCTCTAACATGACTCGATGGCATTTAACAAGAGCGAACAACATGATCTTGTAAACCAGCTGTACTGTTAGCCATAATTCCGCTTCTCAAAGGGGGAAATTTACAAATAAGCGCACATGCAGATATAAATTACTTTCCTTGAAAATTATACATTTATGTGAAGAATTACATAGTTACAAGAAGAAAGAAATATCTCTGTGAAGAAATATGGGAGCTCTGGTGGCTCAGGGGGAAGGGAAACGGATCGCACTGTCACACAAAGTACAGTTTGAATCCATCAGCTGCTCCTTGGCAGCGAGATTGGTAATCTCCTACCGTGTGATTTATTGCCTCTTAAAACATGCTGGAGGGTCAGCTATGGATTGATTCTGACTCAATAATACACAACAACAACAATGAAGAAATTTATGTCTTTGAAAGATATGCATTTGTATGAAGAAATAAATAATAAAGTGAGCAGATTCTACAGAGGTCTGTTTTCTGGTGAGGATTGGTTGTGGTGATAACGGTGAGCCATGGTAGACGGTGTTTGGTGGAGCTCCCTGATTGAAACAAGCTTGTGGAGTGGACCTGGGGGGGAGGGATTGTAAAACAATGGGGGAACTTTTATTTTACTTTTCAAAGAGAAGAGTATACTGGCGGGGGAGGGGTGGGCAGGGAGAAAAGTGCAACAATGAATGAATGGAAATCCAAAGTCTCTGTAAATTTTCATTGAAATTAATTTTTTAAAAAGGTTAAAACAAAACAAAACAAAAAAAAAGAAAGCTTGGAATCAGGGGTGGTATTCCCTTCCGAAATAGCTTGCCTCTAGAAACACTCTACTTTCTAGTATTGTGGTTACTACAACCTGTAGGAACCCCATCACCAGCAGACCTGAACGCTGACCTGTCCTCTGCCACCCTCAGCCTTTGTATCGTGCTGTTGAGTCGGAGCCCACCCACGGCTGACTCTCTCGTGAGTCTCCATCTGCAGGAAACCGCGTGGGGAGAGACTGCCCATCCTTTCCTAGTGAGTAGCCACTGCCTGTGAACCGCATGCCTTTGGTTTTGGGGTGCAGCTTCTTACCTCTATTTGGGCCACCAGAGTTCCTGGCACTTTTTCGTATGTTGTGTTGTACGCCATAGAGTCAGATCTGATCTGACCTGCAGCTGCCCCTCCAGCAGGTTTTCAGACGCAATACATAGCATGGGAGTTGATTGCCCATCTTTCTCCTGTGGAGCAACTAGGGGATTTGAACCTCACACCTTGCCATTGGCAGAGCGATTACCACTAAAGCCACCAGCATCATCCTCTATTTGCAGTAAGCAAACTATTTAGAATTACAAAATGTGATGAATTTGACACAGGCCTTTTCCATTGATTTCCCTTCATGGGAGGGACTTTTTTTTTCTTTTAGGAAGCCTGTTCAGTGGGGTAGGGGCAATCCCCTCTGCAGTCAGGCCACTTGCCATAGGGAACACGTACAATCTCACCAAGTTCTTTTTGTTCCAGGGAAGTGCTGTATTTATTTATTAAGAAGCAATGTGGCAGTTTAGAATCTGAAGAGGTTTGTTGTTTCAATTCAGAGACTTGTCCTGGGTGCTGGTTCTTGACATGGTCAATTATGCATTGCTCCGAGGAAGGATTGTTCCAGCTGTAGCTCTGGGCAATGCCAAATGATTTCCAATCATCCCATTTTCCTCCTCTTTTCTGAAGAGCAAATCTGGGAATTTTCAGATGAGGGAGTGTTGTTTAGACAAAGCACTGTGTTCTATTTTTATTGACTCAAAATCACACCAGCCTCTTGAATCTGAAATCCTTGTGATTTCTGCATTTTTCTTCTCAGAATTTCTCAAACCTAAAAGAACAAATTAAACCTCTTATTATTTATCTTCTGACTTCAATGCCCAACCTTTTGAAAATCTGAGTTAGAATTAGTGAAACTATAAATTTATGTCTTTAAATGTTC
>NW_006399868.1:7285327-7344664 GCF_000299155.1 Elephantulus edwardii | reverse complement strand
GGCTGTTGTACATAGGGTCGCTATGAGTCGCAAACGACTCGATGGCACATCACAACAACAACAACAATTATTGGCATGATAAGAGCCCAAAATAAGAGCTGTATAGTAAAGTGGTCTGGGGTAGGGGAATGCTATATAACAATGGAAGAACTTTTTTCTCCCCAGAAAAGTGACCTGGGTTGGGGGAAAGGGGGTAGGAGGAAAATGTACAACAATGAATGAATGGAAATCCAATTTCTTTATAAAATTTCATTAGAATATCAATTAAATAAAAGAATCAGTTGTTAATTAAATGATACTCTACTAATATTTACTTTATCTTCTTGGGACCCAACTTACTCTATTCCATATGCAAAAAACCCTATTAAGTTGTAATATTTTCAATTTTTACACCAATTAATTCTATTTCACATTTAAATTATGAAATTGTACATTTTTTTGCTTCCTTCTATCTTTTTATTTAGTACAGTTTCTGGCTGATTCACTACTTACTTCATTTCAATTTCTTTTTAGCAAACTAACTCTAAAACTTAAGGTAAAAAAATTATGTGACAAAAATTGTAGGTGTGAATTCTCTTGGGATCCTGGAGGGTGTTTTTGTTCTCTCTAGGAGTTTACTTCACTTCATTGTGCCTTTTTTTCTCTCCCTCCTATTGGTCTCCATGCTTTTTCTGAAAAACAAAACAACAAAGCAAAACACAATACCAAAAATAGTATTCTCATGAATACAATTCTCACTAATTAACTTTCCAAGATTCCAGTGTGGAGATACCTGGTCAAGGAGTGAGATTAAAGCCCACTGGCATCAACTTGGTTCAAAATCAGAGTCTCCTTGTAGGACCGAGTGGAACTGTCCCATGAGACACCCACAACAGTAACATTTTAGTGAGACAGGCAGCCACATCTTTCTTCTGTGCAATGGCTCATGGGTTCAAGTCGTCAAGGTGACTTAAAGATGAGTGCTTTAACCATTGTGCTACCAGAGCTCGTAAGAGAATGGCACTCTGAATCATAATGCACAGAGGGAAGGAGTCACATTCCAGGCTGGTCTGCATCACTCAGACCCCAACACCCTCCCATCTCCTCGTTGTGCAGGCTCTCAGGTCAAGGATTGTGTGCACCACCTGAAGAATGATCAAAGAGTGTGGAGAAAGAAAACTGATGGTGCTATTTTGATTATTTTTGTAAGAAAATGAAATACAAATGTGCTATACATAGTCACTGCTGGGGTAAATCTTAAAAACATAGTGCTGTTAGTAATCTTCTATGACTAGGTTTACTAAAACCTTTATTTTAAAAAGGGGGGAACCAATCGTCTGGCCTTGGAAACAGTTTACTTAGGCAGTGATGGAGTCCTATGAATCATAAACTGTTGGCGGGTATCACTTACAACAGTAGTAGCATTGGAAAACTTATTTTCATTGAGTTCCAACTTTGCAAATATTTACAAAATATAGTGCCTAATTTCACCAAAGCTGCCAGATTTTATTTAAATATAACTGAAATATATTGAGGAAGACATCTATTTACTTACTATAAATTCCCTTATCCCTATTAGATCTTTAAATTTTGTGGAAATGCTCACTAATTGCTCTAACTCATTGTTTCAGAGAGGGGAGGAGAAGTGGAGATCTGTAGTCTAGCATTGATGGAATATCTGTTTGTTCTATGATTTTTTGCTTGCTTTTATCTTATTTTAACTGCTAACGATTGGGGTGGTGGGAGTGAATGTGTCAGAGACGGTGAGGTTGGCACAGGATAGAATGACGTTTGGGGCTCTTGTACATAGGGTTGCTATGAGTCGCAAGCGACTCGATGGCACATAATAACAGCAACAATTATGACTAGACATACTGCAATTGAAGTTAACTTGTTAACCCGTGTGACTAAATTATGAAATTGTGTATCAAGGCTCATTGTTGGCTATGCAATTTTTTTTATATTTTATTTTATCTTGCAACAACTTAATAGAACTCATTATTCAGGTGATGTAATTATTCTTGTTAGCTGCTGTTGAGCTGGTTCTGACTCACAGTGACCCTGTGAAGAACTGAAGAGCACAAGCTGGTTCTGCACCGTCCCCACAGCCAACACTGTGACTTAGTTACCACTGGAACACTCCATCTCTTTGAAGGTCTTTCTCTTTTTTCCATCAACATCTACTTTACCAGGAAGGGTGGCTTTCCCCAGATACTGACCCTCCGGACAGCAGCCCCAAGAATTCTGGTACTGAATCTCCCCATCCATCCTTCTGCTGAGCCCCCCCCCCCCAGCAGGTTCTCAGAGGCAGTAAATGTCACAGGAAGAGACTGTCCATCCTTCTCCCTTGGAGCAGCTGGCGGGTTCCAACCGTGTGCCTTTGAGATACTTCAGTACATATAACATCCTACTCAGACTCCACTGGTAAGTAATTCCTGTTAAGTGGAAGTAGCTGAATCCATGAGTGATCAAGAGGTATTTCTGACTATAATTAGACATGACTCACATAGAGTGACTGTTTCAGAAGAGATCATAAAAATTGTGATGGGAAAATAATTTTCAGATAAATTTTTCATTTCTTTCAAACCCAAAAGAAAAAAAAATATGTTTACCTAATCTTAGCTATTTTGAAAAAGATGATAAAGTGTTCCCACAAATCTTCCAAATTTCACTTCTCTCAATCTTGAAAAAAAAATATACATTATGAAATCACAAAATCTTTTCGTATTTTTGTTCATGTCACAGTTGTGGGTGTAAGTTGCCATTGGGATCCTTTCCCACTCAAAGCTGAGGAGAACAAATCACAGTGCTTCAGGGGCTGCAAATTTTACAGAAACAGAAAACTAGATATTTAATTTCTGGTTCTGGGTGGATTTAAACCACCGACCATTTGTTTAACAAGTGAGCACTTAACCCTGTGTGGAGCAGGCTCCGTGATGTCCCAGGAGCTGACGGCTATTCCCTAACTCCTTTTTGAATTTCATAGAGTGTCAACTCCCTGACCAAGGCTCTGTTGAAACTATTTTGAAACATATTGGTTTAGTATCAACAAGGTCTGGAAATTCAAGCTGTCATCCCCACAAGTGAGTGGAGACCTTATTCATTGCATCTGCTATTTACATGGACATATTCACATGTGCACATTACTGTTGCTAGGAAACTCAGAACGAGATTCTGCCACCAGCCAGGAGAGTTGAATAAATAAATGTCATCAGATCACCCCACTTATCACAGCACACTCTTCTTTCTACTGCTCAGCTTACTGCACTTGGATTATTCTTCAAAACCAAGCCTGTTTAAATTAGCTCAGGCAGCCGAACGTTTGCAAAAATCTTAAACTAAAATTAAACACACTGCAGTTAGTCACAGTGAATTCTTCCATGTATAATTGGTTTGCTGGTATGCATTCTTACAACTGAGAAGTACAATCTGTCTCTCTCTGTGTCTGTATCTATTGCCACCATCCATCTGTCAGTTTGTCACCCTGTGGTGGCTTGCACATTGCTGTAATGCTGGAACCGAGGCTACCAGCACTGCAAACACCAGCCGGCTGGGTCACCTGCAGTAGACAGATTTAAGAAGAGCTTCCAGACTAAGGCAGATTAGGAAGAAAAGCTTGACTGTCTAGTTCCAAAAGTTAGCAAATGCTAAAGCTATGAATCACACCAAAACACTGTCCTGTGTGCTGAAAGGTGAACCCCAAAGTGGAAAACCTCTCAAAATCCACAGTGACTCAGTGAGTGGACCCACGCCTACCTTGAGGATGAAGATGGTGCAGGACTGTTCATGAGTCAAAATCAACACAATAGCAATGGGCAAGTACACTAGTTATGCCTACCATCACCTCTCTTTCCTTTGGCTCTTCCCTCAGATTTTCTCTGTGGTGGCTGTTCAGTGCCGTCAGTTGCCTTCGATTCATAGTGGTCCTGTGTACAGCAGAACTCAGCCTGTCTAAGCCTGCCCCAGCCTCAGTCTGCTCCGCTCCTCCCTCAGGCAGCCACTGCATCCCTCTAATCAATGCCCTTACCCTCCCTCCCCAAACACAACTTTGTTCTCCCCTGACGATCCCCGCCTGACAACCTGTCCATGTCTCACCATTTCTCTTGAAGTAAGGAGCTCTCAGTATCAACTTCTTCCAAGATGGAATCTTTTGTCAGTTTGAGATTCTTTGCCAATCTAAGATGAAAAGTCATTGATTCCTCATTGGCCTTCCTTATTCACTGCCCAACTTTTATTTGCATATGAAACAGCTGAAAATACCATTGCTTGAATCAGGAACATCTTGGTCTTTAAACTGACATTCTGGCTCTTTAAAACTTTGAAGATGTACTTGGTAGAAGATTTGTTAATGCAAGACTTGATTCTTTGAATGCTGCTTATGTAAAGGAAGGGTTTTTTTTAAGTAATTAATATTATATATTTTTAATATAATTGCAATGGTTGAACTGCTTTCAGTAATTTGAGCAATGTAAAAGATGAACTCAGTCTGGCTTCAACACACGATTGGCAATCTGGTAAGCAAAATCAATCTGTGAACACCTAATTTCTCACGACACAAAAGAGATAAAAGCATCTCAATATTCAGAATGGCAGTTATTTTGTAGAGAGGATATCAAAGGACACTCAGCATATATGACACTTGACTTTGGCTTTAATGACTGAAGTAAAGACTTGTGGATTCAGAAAAGGACAGATTAGAAGGAAGGGACAGTGTTAGGAAAGTTCATTGTGCAATCATTAGGGTCCTATGGGAGGTATGAGTAGAAAATGTAAAAAAAGTAAATTGTTATTTGGTAAAATAAGTTGACCTATGTGGCAAAAGGGCTTGCAAATTATAAAATGGAAAAAAGGAAGAGATTTTGAGTCTCAGTTTTTTAGGGAAGATGCCCCTGGTCTTACTAAATGTCTCAGGGAAGGTTTCAAGATTTATTGAAGTTGTGCACATTTCTTTTCTGGTTTATAATTGCAGAATTGTTTAAATTTAGCCTAATAACACTACCTGGAGGAATTTCTGAAGCATACTGTGTTAATAAGAACTATTGTACATATAAAAAATAATACATTTACAGAAGTTTTAAAATGCATACATAAAACTAATAAGTGGAAATGAGTGACTGTAGTTTTTTTTAAATGATTTTTATTTAGTATGTTGTGTGCCCTAAAACCCTTCGTACCTTAAAGCATCTACACATGGTATTTTACCTACATCTGGATCCTGATAAATATTACGCTCATGAGAGTCTCAGTTTGGCGTCCTGCTGCTCTTCCATAACGTCACGTTGGAATGGATGCATAGCCAACCTTTGACAGGTTCTTCAGAGGCAATAAATTATACTTGAGAAGATTGTCCATTTGTGTCCCACAGAGCAGCTGGTGGATTTGAAATGCCCACCCGTGGACTGGCAGCATAGCTCCTTACCCACTAGGACACAAGAGCAATTTGGCATAGACTATGGATGCCGTTTTGAAAACTAAGGCGCAACTGATCCAGACCATGGTCTTGTCAATCACTTGCTATGTGTGTGAGAACTGGGCAGTGAATTTGGATTGCAGAAGGGTTCATGCCTTTGAGTCATGATGGTGGAGAAGAGGACTGAATAAACTCATGGATTCCAAAGGAACAGACAGATAAATCTTGCAAGAATGCAGCCTGGACGCGCCTTAGAAGAAAAGATAACAAAACTTAGTCTCAAACACTTTGGGAATGTCGCTAAGCGAGGCTACTTTTTGGAGAGGGATTTCATGCTTGGAAAGGTAGAGGGTTGATAAAAGAAAGACCTTCATTGAGATGGATGGATCCAGCGACTTCAGCAATGAGCTCAAGTGTATCAGCGATGGTAGGGACGAAACAGGGTAGGACAGGATTCAGATCTGTTATTGATGAGTTGTACTTGACTTGATGGTACCTAACAACAACAATAACCTTAAAGTATAAGCTCTGATGGCTTGGTAAGAAACTGCAGTACAATCCCAAAGGCACAGGGTTCAATTCCACCAGCTGCTTCACGGAAGAAAAGAAGGATGGGCCATCTACTCTTGTGTGATCTACTGTCTCTGAAAATCTGAAGGATCAGTTATGAGTGAGCTCCAATTTGATAGTACACAACAACAAAAACAACCTAGAATGATACCAGTGGCCTTGGAGAAGAACACTGATGTTTCTCTGAAACATTTGGACTATTCCAAATCAATTGTCTCTGAAATATTAGGATAACTCTCAAAGAGTCTTTTCATAGGATAGTTTCAAATAAGAATATCGTAGCATTTAAAAACAATCATTATTATATAAATGGGGAAGAAGTGGATCCCCTTGAGATAGGAATATAAGCCCAGATTCCTCATAGAGTTCAGAGAACATTGTCAGGGATCAGAAATGCTAATTAAAAACATTAGAAAGTGCCCTGTACTTAGCACTATTAAACTTAGAAAAGTCTATGAAAGACTGGAGAGTCAATGAGAGTCCTAAAATCTTGAAGTTGCCTAATGATTTACATATTTTAAAATTTTTATTTTAATTCTGTTGTGATTTTAATGAAAGTTGATGGAGCAAATTGATTTTCTCTTCCACAATATCTACTCGTTTTGTTTGATGATGGAAATGGTCGTCTCCATCTCCCCTCCCCTCCGTTTTTCCTGTCTCCATTCATCCTTCTTTCCAAGTCCTTAATGCCTTCTTAGCTGTACTACCAGGCAGATGATTTCCTTTCAGTCTTGGATGGATGATAATTCTAGGAAGTGCTTACCTGCCCATGGTCATTGTCCACCTTTTAAAACCCCTCTTCATTTGGCTGAAAGCCAAGCCACAGAGGTGAGCTCAGTATCAGGCTTGATGGGGACTAAGGTGCACACAAGGCTTGCAGGAGGGAAAAGATATTAAGTACACATGAGGAAGTCATTGCTTGAGAAGGGTTGTTTTTATGCTTCCTTGTCAACTGGAGAGATATTAAAGTTTAAAGGAAATTCTTCAATGGTTTACAATCACAAGGAAAGCTACATTTGTAGAGAGCTCGACTTAATCAAGTGGCTGTTTAAAACCTCACTACCATGACATAATGAGAAAAAAAAATTCTCATTATTAGAAGATCTTCATTACAGAAAAACCTCCAATAATAAAAGCAGTGATCCTTCTAAGGAAAAGTAAGTTTGCATTTTGCGGACTTCAATTCTCCTCCCAGGCTTTCATTACAAGCTGAATCTTGTAGGTCTGCCAATTGCCTGACTATTCCTTTGAGGCAAAATGATGTTTGCTTCCTTGTTTGTTTTTTCCCAACAAAAGAAATGAGGAATGAGCAGCCCCTGTTTCTGTGTTATTCTGTTGTGCCCGTGAAAGCCATCTGTTTGGTGGGTAGGGCACTATCAAAGGAGCTTTGTTCCCATCTGGAAACTTCCCATCTTATGCTGAAGGGCAGCTCACAAGGTAGTAGAATTTGGCACAAAGCTTTCCCCACCCCCCTCTTCTTCTCTTCCATTCTTGCTTTTGATCTTTATTGTCTTTCTTGAACATCATAGACACAGGATTCTATAACTTCCTAAAATGAAAAGTAAGAAGTTATTTGTCAACTAGATAAAAACAACAACAACAACAACACCAAAACAAAACCAAACAACAAGCAAAGAAAAGGCTTCCAAGTAGTAAAACTCATTTGTGGCTGGTTACTAGGGAGGAGAAGGGAGAGAGGAGTGAAATTTAGTACATACGCTCTAGTCACTTAGTAAGAAGTGTGAAGGGAAAGCTATTGTACAGTAAGGGGGTGGTCAGCAAAATGTCACTAATGAAAAGGAGACATTGAGAAGAATACAAGAACAGCTGTCAACAACAGCCAAGGTAGGTGGACAGGCAAGCAGAACATGTAACTGTGGAGATGAGAATTGTAGAAGTAGGAACGATGATGGTGCATTGTGGGAACTGTAATCAATGAAACAAAATACAGATGACAAAACAATTTGCTTTGTAAACTTTCACTCCAATCACATTAGAAAGGCAGTGATTAGTCACCTGCCTTCGTGGTGCACCATTGAGTGAGCTGGTGGACACACAGGGGCTCTGTGTCCTGTTGCTGAGGCTGTACTTTTCACACAGATTTCCAGGTCTTTGTGCTGCAGTCACTGAGGGCTTTGGACTGCCTACCTTTCTGTTAGCAACAGAGCTGTGGTACCACCAGAGCTTCTTAATTCACTGTGTGTATGTATATATGTTTGCGTGTGTATTTTTCAATCCCACTTACTTTTATTACCTTTAAATTTCCTAAATAGTCATTAAATATCTAAAAGACAGACAATATGCAACATTTAATAGGTACACATAAATGAATCCCTTTCCATGGTGTTCAGGTTATTAGCCTTGTGTATATTTGTTATTATTATTGTTGTTGTTACAGTACAGTTTTGTTTAAAGCTCAGTTCCCTAAAGGAATAACATCGGTGAAGTGTCTAATATACATGTAGATTGAAAGACTATTTCAAGGAAGTGGTTCACACAATTGTCCCACATCCCTGCATCAGGTGGCAGGCTAGAAGACTGATTCAAGTGACTGCAGAAGTTGATGGACTGAAAATCTGCAGATGAGGTGGTAAATTGTTAGCTTGTGGATGGTAGGAGCAGGAGAGTCTCAAATCATCAAGCTGCTGTCTGACGGCTCCTCCTGGAAGTGAAGATCAGATCAGAAAATGTATTCAAGACGGAGAGAGATTGAGTTGTGCCAGAATATCTGTATTCTCTGCCGGCTGCAGAGAACTCCCCTTCCAACTGATTGGCTCCTCACAGACATTAAATGAAGGGTTGCTGTTGTTGTTGTGTTGCGTCAAGTTGGGATTGACTCATAGCTAACAGTACAGTAGATTTTTAGAGGCAGTAGATCACATGGGAAGAGAGAGTCCACTTTTCCCCCATGGAACAGCTGGTGGATTCAAACCGCATGACTTTGGGTTGGCAGCACAATTCTTTACTATTTAGCCATCAGATCTCTGTTAAATGAAGGATAATTGTATGCTATCCAACAGATCCCTGAGAATCATGGCCTACCCAAGTTGATATATTTCCTGGAAGATCATGCAAAGATTGAAGTTGTTGACCATGTCATTTTGCTTAAATGAACAATGAATACCCATGGTAGCAGCTGTCAAGAAATTCAAAGATATGTTGCATTAGGAAAATCTGTCAAGGACTTCTTTAAAGTGCTAAAGATCAAGGATGTTAGTTTAATGAATCAGATATATCTTATTTAACTCACAGTAATCCCAAGCGTCTACAAGTTGGACAATGAATAAGGAAGATCAAAGAAGAATTGATGCTTTGAATTTCTTTGTTTGTGAAGAGTATTGAATATACTATGAACCTAAACAAGCAAACAAATCAGACAAATCCGTCTTGGGTAAGTGTACTCAGTGTTCCTTAGAGGCGAGAATGGTGACACTTTGTCTCATGTATTTTGGGACAGCTTGCAAGGAGCAACCGGTCCTTGACAAAAGATCTTCTTAGACAAGTGGAAGGTCAGAGTAAGATGGCAACACCTTCACTGAGATGGATTGGCATGGTGATTATAGCAAAGAATTCAGCATTGTGGAGACAATGAAGATGGTTCAGGGGAGGGTAAGATTTAGATCTGTTGTCCTCAGGGTCTCTAGGAGTCTTAGTTGACTTGAGAGCATCTAACAACTCCAATAACATAAGAGTTTAGCATCGACATGGGGAAACAGAATTCTTTATTGGTGCTTGACGATGGTGTGGTTCTACTCAACAACACACGTGGGTATTAGCCTTGACGACAGTGTGGTTCTATTCAACAACACACGTGGGTATTAGCCTTGACGACAGTGTGGTTCTACTCAACAACACACGGGGGCATTATGAACTGCAATCAGAAGGCAATCGGCTTTGTCCTAGTGGTAGCCAATCCTTTAGTCTTGGTTGCTATTTTTATCTTATACTTACCTAGTAATAAGCCTTTACTTAGGATTGTAGAATTTAAATAGGTTTTAATGATCTTCATTTTTATATTCACAATATGGAGCTTAGGAATCTTCCTAGTGTGTTCAGTATGGCAAAGGCCATAATCACCATACCACAAGACCTATTCATCCAACCTTAATGTGCTCTCCTCTGTATAGCCCAGCACTGCTGGCGAAAACCCCTCATATCTGGCTGAATACAGAGAGTGGTGTGTGTGTTCAGGAAATGACAGAAAATAAGGTGATTTCCCTAGAATAAACAAATTACCAGGAGAGTCACTCATAGCCACTGATGATGACACCATGTTTTCCAGAAGTGGCTGAGAGCAAAAATATGCCCTTAAAGAAAACAACCTCTTATATTTTTTTGTCACTATGTTTATTATGTCCATTTTGCCTGTATATAAGCATACACATATTCAAAATTATATGCATATACTTACTTTAAATTATTTCTTCTTATTTTCCTAGTTGCTGTACTAGTTCAGAGAAAGATGTCAAAGCAATTTTTAACCCTATCCTACCCATCCTCTTCCCACCAATAAAAGGTTTTGCTGCATCAGCAATAATGCTCACCTTTATCTTTTGCTCCCACTATCTTTGCATCTACTTTCATAATTCATAGAGTAAGGGGACACATGTTGTAGTCCAGACCAAATTTAGAATTTTCATTGGAAAATATAGGCATTTCCACAATGTTTTTGTAAAGAGAACAAAACTTAATAGGTTATTAAAGCTAAAATTCCAACTTTAAAAATGCATCCAGTTAACAAGAAAATTAACAGTTATCTAAAAGGGAAATAGGAAGCAGTGGCGGCCTCGTCAGTAGGGAGCTGTGTTGCCTCCCAAACTCTGGTATTGTTAAAGAGTATTGAGTATCCCCTGGGCAGCCAAAAGAAGAAACAAATCTGTCTTAGGCAAAGGGCAGCACTGCTCCTTAGATGCAAGGATGGTCTCACAGACTTTGGGTGTTTCAGGAGGGGCCAGTCCTTGGAAAAAAGACTAGCAAAAGTATTCGAATGCCTCAAACCTATTCTTGAGAGTGTATTTAAATTCAGACGAGAATTCTTTTCAGTTTATTTATTTAATTTAGCTTGAATTTGAACTTGCACATGAATAGTCGATGGTCTGTTCCTTAGTCAGCACCAGTCCTGGTTTTCACAGCTGATAATGCACCTCTCCAGTGATTATTTCCACAGATACATTCAACATGATTCCTTCGTAGATTATCAGGTGAGGTCCATGTGTAAACTTATGATTTGTGCTTTTTAGAAAAGATATTTGCGATTAATAAATCTTTGATTATACCAAATTTGATCATTCTATCTCCAGCCTCTTTCCGTCACCAAGTCCGTAATTTCTGACTGCTGGCACTTCTTCCTTGTTCTCAACTTTTGTAGTCCAGTCACCAGTTGTTATTAATGAATCTTGGCTGTATGTTTCATCAATTTCAGACTGCAAAAGTCGGTACAAATCTTCTATTTCCTTATCTTTGACTTTAGCTGTTGGTGCATATAATTGCAGGATAGTTGCATTAACAAATCTTCCTTGTATGTGTAAGGATATTAGCCTGTCACTCATAGCATTGTACTACTGAAGGGATGTAGAAATGACCTTTTTTACTATAACTGCCTCCCCATTTTTTCCTCATTTTTTCATTCTCAAAATAGTAGATAATATGATTGTCTAATTCAAAATGCCAAATGCCAGTCCATCTCAGCTTGCTAATGTCTAGTACTATTATCTTTATGTATTCCATTGCCTTTTCTCCAAAGTCAATTTTTCCTACATTCACACTTTGGAAGGCTCTACATTTCAATTATTAATGGATGTTTGCAACTATTCTTCCTCAATTTGTAGTATCCTCCAATATGAGAGTTCAGCCTCTAGTGCTGTATCTAATTGTCTAACTGTAGTGTGTCATTCATAGAGTTTTTGCAGGCCTGTTATTTCAGAAGGAGATGGTCAATCTTCCTAGCCTGTCTTAATCGAGAAGCTCCATTCTAGTACAGAATCTGGCAGACAAGCACTGTACCCATAAAAGTAGATGATAGACAAACAAATATCTATCTATGATCTATCTAATCTCTCTCTCTATCTATGCATCTATCTTAGCTTTTAAGAATAACAACATGCAAAACACTTGCTCAGTATGCAAAACTGACATATAAGTATTACACATCTGAAAGAAAAACCATAAGGACAAGTAAACATATAGATAACATAGTGGGGGTGGCGGTTCAGAGATTCCCACAGGAAGGCAGCTGTTCAAGGAACAGAAAGCCCGGAGATTCTAGGGCCTTGGGCTGCAGGCATGTTGGTCTCCCTTGGTGAGTGGGAGCCCAGAGGCAAGGCTTGGAGGTCGCCAGGCCTTAGTCAGATAAAAAACCCTCAGAGAACTAGATTGAGCCAGTAACTACAACAGTGGGCTTGAACGTTATGGAGATGGTGATGAGGGCGCAGGGCAGGGAGGAGTGAACTTTATTGCTCATAGGGTCACTCTGAGTAGTAGCTGACAACACCTAACAACATCGCCCTCCAGTTATGACTCATCGCAACACCATACAGCAGAGTAGAACTGTCCGGTAGCAAGGATGGGCCATCATCTCCATGGGAGAAGGTCTTTCTCTTACACAGGCGCTGAGTGCGTTTGAACTCCTGGCGTTCAGTTAACAGGTGAACATTTAAAAGCTGTGCTGCCAGGATTTCTTAGGGAAAGTTCGTACAATATGAAAAAACAAACATAATCTGTATCTAGAAATGGATAATCCATTATCCATAAATTGAATGTTTATAACTTGCATACTATAAACAATTAAAAAGTAAGGAATAATTGCTTTTGTTTTGGTTTGCTTTAGAAATGAACAATGATCTATGACAACATAAAGAATCTTGAACTTGAAAAATTATTTGAGAGATAAGAATGTGCCCAGGTTTTCCTGGGAGTAGAGAAAGATACAGTGGAGTCACTGGCAGTGTTGTTTTCTGCCCTAGAGTTTATTTTCTATAAAGGTGGCCTCATGGGACAGAGTAGAACTACCCTGGTGGCTCAGTGGTAAGGAGTTGTCCTGCCAACCCAAAGGCAAGGAACTGAAATCCACCATCCACAGAGAAAGGAGAGCGATTTCCTGTGTGATTCATTGCTTCGAAAAAAAAACCTGATGGAAGGTCAGCTGTGAATCTGTTGAAACTTGACAATACAACAACGATCTATATGGGTGAAATTTTTGAGGTCTTTCTCTCACAGAGCTACTAACCGTTGAAGTTAAAGCTGTGGGCTTAACCATCATACCACTAGCACTCCGTTAAACCAAACACCAACATCACTGCTATCAAGAAGATTCTGACCCATAGAAAAATTCCACTGGGTTTCTGAGACTTTAAATCAGTAAGGGAAAATGACTGTTTTTTCCACATGGTAAGGCTAGTGGATTTGAACTACTGATCTTTTGGTTAGCAGTCTGACATGTGACACATGATACTACCAGGTCGTCTTCAGGGACATATAAGAGAAGCCAAAGAAAGTCAACTTCATGGTAGGTGATAGACAGGGAAAGGACTAGAAGTCTGTAACTGGAAGCAGGAGTGGCATCCACTTCCTACACAACATGTCTCTGGAGATTCTGTGAATTTTA
The DNA here is from genome assembly GCF_000299155.1 of Elephantulus edwardii. Taxonomy (NCBI): domain Eukaryota; kingdom Metazoa; phylum Chordata; class Mammalia; order Macroscelidea; family Macroscelididae; genus Elephantulus; species Elephantulus edwardii. The sequence continues at coordinate 7,331,102 of NW_006399868.1, read as the reverse complement.
GCAAATGATGATTGTTACAGAAAAGTTTCAGGTCTTTTGTTCATAGGGTTGCTTTGCGTTGTGTTGACTTGATGGCAATCAACAACAACAACGATGCATTTCTTCATTTCCAAAGAAGCCTGGGAATAATTAGCCACGCTAGTTACCCTCCTTGTAATCGTTTTAGTAAACAGACCTAGTAAACTCTCAGATAACATTGGACATCAGGAAGATACTTAAGTCCTTATAGTAAAAAAATATTTTTTTATATTTTAAAAGATAACAAAGTCTTTAAGTCTAAAAATTTTTTAATCCTTTATTGTAAATCAAGCTTGGGTTTATAAATCTGTGGTAATGGTGGATGGAAATAGGATACAAGCTGTGCAATCAATATAATAGAAAACAGATATTTGCCTGAACTTCAATCTCAGCAATGACTGAGCATGCTTGGCTCTGAACAAACCTCACAGACTGGATCGGAATCCAGATGGCACCCTGAAGTAGATAATTAAGGACCAGACTAGATAGATGTTTGGACAGAAGTTGAAAGGAGACAAGGACCTTCCCTAGACATCACAGGGTGAGAAAGACACCCCTCCCTCCACCCAGTAGAGACTCATCCTGAACCCAGACTTGCTGCCTCCTAAGTGCTGAGTGAATGCACATCTGACTGTGGAACATCCACTTGTGCGGTTTCTGCTGTACCTGCACAACCAGCTGAAGGCACTGCATCAGGAGAGGGTTCAAGTGAGTCTGACCTGACAGTCAACCTTAGTACCAACACAACGGTAAATGTGCATACGCTGAAGAGCGAGTGTAGAGGTTTCTAAATTGTTGCTCCCCCCACACACCCCTTTTTGTGGGGAAAAACTCACACTCAAAATATGGATTGGAAATTGACACTCTATTAGATAAGTTTAGCCAGCAATGGTAAGAAAAAAAAAATCAAACCGCAGAACTCCAACTCTAATATAAAACTCAAACTTACGTCATTAGGTGATTTCCACTTGTAACAACTTTCTGTCTGGTTTCTGAGGCTGTAACTCATACTAGGAGAAAACTGCCCATCTTTCTCCCTCTGAACCATTGATGCACTCTAACAGCTGGAGGTCCAGCTGTACAATTTTCTTTGAATGACACTATTATAAAAATACACGAAACAAATTCAGGATGAGTCTTCCAGTTGCATAAGTGTATCTGATAGAAATACACTGGGTTTCAAGTAACAGAATTTAAATAATCAGTCTTATCTAAACTTGAGAAGGTGTCAGAAAGGTTAGAGTTCACATTGGCTTCAAAGGTTTCAAGAATGCCACTGAAAATTCAGTGTCTCATTTAATTTTATTTAATCCCTGTTACCAGGTGTCACTTTTCTAAGCAGAAGTTCCCTCCTTAATTTCAGGAATCACGTTTGCTGACTTCTTAGAAAGGAAGATGAAAAAGTAAAGAGGAAGAATGTTAGATGAACTGAAACACAGAGCCAACTTTTGCTTTTATCTCAATGGCAAGAACGTTATCACTTGAGCACCTCTAGAAAAAACAGAATCGGAGAAGTTAATTTAGCTGTGCTTATTACTGCAACAAATCAAGTTGTGAGAGATGGGGAGAGATAGGAGTTGTAAAAGCAATCAGCAGTGTCTGCTATGCAAAGTACAAAAAATGTTTGTAGAAGAGACGTGCGGTCATGGTGGGTAAAATTGCCTTGTGATCACAAGGGGTGATTGAAAGCGGTTAATCATGGATTGCAGAATAATGACCGTGGGTGCTCCAGAGCATTTTGGACCTAGACGTTTAGATTATGTGATCGCTCCTGCATTTTCCAACTGTAAGATTTCATGAGTCTGACATTCCTTTTGCAATTCTCCTCATCAATATTGCTCCTCTCAAGTTCAAAATGAAAGAAACTGTCTTTTCAGACACAGCTCAAGCTAGTATCCATGCTCACAATGCCCTTAGACTATCATAGACATTCTGCTGTTAGGTGCTGTTGAGTTGACTGCCTTAGAGATGCCATGTACAATGTAACAAAAGCTGTTTGCTCTGCACCAGGCTCTCAGTCGTACCTATACTTGAGCCTTCTGTTGTAGCTATTGCATTTATCCATTTTGTTTAAGATTTTTATCTTTTTCATTCACCTTCTAATTCACTAAGCATGATGTCCTTCTGTGGGGCCTAGTTCTTCCTGATAACATCTGAAGAAACTACTAAAATAAAGTCTGGGGACTTGAAGATTTAAGAACTTTTCCTTTGTTTTTAATTGAAGTAAGCATCACAGATTGAGGAATCTGGTCTACTTTACTATGTTATGATCATTCCTGTGCTATGTTTCAATTTTATTAATAGTGTAGCTCCTAATTTTCTTAACTCTGTATTCTATTAAGTTATTCAATATTCTTCCAATCTATCTCTTACTTTTGTGCTTTTATAACTTTGTTCTGTTATTCAGAATTACAGGCCTTCAGCAATCTGCCAACAAATTCTAATAGCATTTATTATTTCAGAATTTTCTCACTGAACTTTCATTAAAAGAATATTTCTTATTCATTCCAGGAGCTTTCATTTCCATCTCTGGACACAAACTACGTTATGTACTATTTTATAAGTTTCTTATGATCTTGTATCTCTTCATGACGTTGCCAAATATCAAGTTTTAGAATTTTTTCCTCATCACTAGATATTTTAGGAAAAGAAGTCTCACGCCAAGTATGATGAATATTTGATAACTTTTTAAAAATGAGCACATGAAAGACAGAGACAGAAAAGGAAAATTGAAACTTAAAGGCTACTTGAAAAATATTATATTCAAATTAAGCTATTACTGTGATTCGTAGTTATAAAATACAGCCTACTTAGACAATCATAAGCTATATTTTCTGTAGCAAAATAACTACACATACATTTTATCCTGAAGAATTATATGATTAAAGGATAAGTAGTAGTCTTTCATATGAATTTATATTTATATGAAAATGGCTTTTTGTGAACCCTAGGTACCTCTTTGTTCTTTGTTCTGTTTTTCTCTCACTCCATTCTATCTACCAACCATCCATTCATCATCTAGCTAGCTAGCTAATGACAGAATATAATATTATAGATAGTATGAGGGTTTTTTATATGGTGTAATTATATAGCTTGACATTATATATTGCATAGGATTTTATGTGTGATACATATTGTGAGTTTTCTAATTAAAAAGAAGCATTTTTCCTCTTTATTTCAGTCTAACCATTAGAGAAATGTAAGTGGAAGAGCTCAATGTCAAAAGGAACATTCACAATTGTGATGATTGTAATGGACAAAAAAAGAGAGCCTTGAAAATTAAACCCATTGTCAGCTTATGCATTGTTTTTTTTGCATTCACAATTTTTTTTCTGTGCCTGGGATTTGAGATAAGTATAAATTAAGAAATCTGAAATGACACTAAGCTTGATGATTAACTGCTGGGGTATAAAGTAATCAGTATGCTAAAATCAACCAGGCTGAATGAAATATATTTTCAACCTTCAAGGGTATTGTTTTGCTATCATAACCCTGGCAAAATGAAAATGTGCAATATCAAAAGGATTTGCACTGTATAATTAATGAAAACCTTCGGTACCAATTGCGAAAATAAAGTGGCAGAACTCTCCTGAGTGAATTACACTGGAAACTGAGAGACTCTCCCTCTTGTCTTTAAGCTGAAGACAAATGTTCAAAACCACACGGTGCAGCGTCCTCACCAGGTTTCCTGATCACCTGAGGAGCTCTGGTGGCTGAGTGATAACGAATTGTACTGCCAACACAGAGGTAGATGGTTCGAATTCACCAGCTCCTCTGTGGGAGGAAGATGGACGGTCTACTCTCCTGTGATTTTATGCCTCTGAAAACCTGCTGGAGGATCAGCAATGGCTCAGTTCTGACTCTCTGGTACACTACCACCCCCACAACAATGGTCATATTTTGCGAGCATCGTTTCTTAAGGGATTCCCCCCTTTCACCTGATTCTCAGCAAAAATACTAGAAAAGTCCTGAGTTATCTCCCAGCAACATTTTCCCTCCCCTCAACACAAACATGCCCTTCCTTTGGAAGCAGGCATGGCATCCACTTCCTAAACAACAAGCCTCTGGAAACTCCATGAACTTTGAGAAATGATGATAGTTATAGAAAAGCTCCAGGTCTTTTGTTCATAAAGGTAGCTATGAGTCGTGCTCGACCCCATGGCAATCGACAACAACACAAACACACACGCATAGTCACACACTCAAAGCGGAGAAACCAAAGTCATCCAGGAACCAAGGAAATTTGTGATGGAAATTTCATTTGTAGGCAAGAGGTCGTAATTTTTATTCTTACTTAAGACTGTAGTATTTGTTAAAAGAGACAACCTCTTAAGAGTTACTGCATTGGCCATGCATTCAGGCCTCAATCTTTCTGTTCACTTGCTGGGTGTAATTCAATCCCACACGCTTGTCTAGCACTGAGGCCAAGTAGCTTTCACTTTTTTTCAGGACTGGAATCATTCTTCACTATAATCTACCTGACACTCAGCATATTACAACCCTTCTTGGCTCTTTGATACTTTCACAACCTTAGTGCCTTGACACATTCTGAAGGAATCTATCTCTACTCTCCTCAGTGTCCTTTTGCACTTGTATCATGTCCGATTTTCTCCAGCCGCAGCTTGAGTTCCTCCCTGTCTGCAAGGAGCCCTCTGACTTCACTGCTACATTCTTCTCTACTTGACTGCTGCTCCATCAAATTAGCTTGACATTGTCAAGTTTCCTTTTAGACAGCACTGTCTCCAGGACGTTTTTTGACCCCTTGCCCTTGGCTTTTGTTGTGTGTGTCTGCAAGTTGATTCTACCTCAGAGACTATGGAACAAAGTGTGCTTTTTCAGCGAGCTTGCAAGGCCCTCATCTTTATGGTAACAGATCCCTGGGGTCATTTCTCATGCAGAGCAGATACTGGCTTCAAACAATTGATCTTTTACTTAGAAGCTAAATGTGTAATAATTCCCAAACCACATTTTAGAGTAATTTTTTATTGAAGTGTTGCATACATACAGAAAATTAAGACAAATGCATAAAAAAGCCATTAAGTTCTCAACTTGAAACTTGAACTCATGTTTTTAGCATCTAGGATGAGAAGTAGAATATCATAGGGATGGAAGGGTCTTTCCCATGACAACTCGGCATCATTCTCTTTAAAAACAAAAACCACATTTATGCCGTTGAATCAGTTCCAACCCGTAGCTTCCTAGCATCGTAATAGCACCACATTTCCCAGCCTGCAAATCTTAATATAATGAGTAGCCTGCCTTAACTTCCTCCATCAGAGAAACTGGTGACTTTGAACCACTGAACTCCCAGTGAGTAGTCAAGTGCTTAATTCACTATACTACCCGGGCTTGTTCTATCTCCTGCAAACACATTATCCTCACTTCTGGCACTATGCATTAACTCCCTCTGTTCTTGAGTAGTATAGTATCATGTATGCAGTCATCTTGTAGTGAGTGAAAAATTTCTTTTAAACAACAGTAATATTTTGTATAACTAGTTACGATTATATGATAGATGAATGAACACATTCATTTTTCCTAAAAGCACAATTTCCCCCTCTTTTTGAATACAATGATGTAGCTTATTTAGAATATTCTAATATGTAACTAAAGGAACTCCCCTATTGTACATAGTTTTTGCAATTTTTATACAATACCCTTTGCGTGTCTTAAAGATATTTCGGATCGTGAAGCTTGAGTGTCAGGCCACATCGTTGGGTATTTCCACAAGATTTATTATTCTTTGTAAAGAAGTAAAGAGGTAATAAATGCCAGGAAAGTGCTGGATAGCTCTGCTAACCCGAGCCCAACCATTGCCGCTGAGTCACTTCCAGCTCATGGCAGCCCTGAGCAGAAGCTTCATGGGGTGTTCAAGACTGTGACCTTTTGGAAACAAATTGCCTTTTGTCCAGAGTGTTTCTGAGTGGGTTTAAACTGCCAACAGTTTGATTAGTAGTTAAGCATAAGCCATTTGTACCACCCAGGTCCTTGATTCAAAAACATTTGCTAATAACAAAACGTGCGTGGAAAAAAGGGACAGTACGAAACCGAACAATCCCTTTGCTACTTTGCCAGGATGAAAATGCTGTACGTGGAGGTGGTCTGGGAATGGCTGCCGTAGGAGGCGGGTGTCTATGGAAAGATAGAATTTCTTTAAAATTATGCCTTACATTTTGACTGTGATATAACTATGTGAGTATATACAAATACTAAGATTTATAAACATCACTGAAGAAGTACATTTGATAAATTGTCTATGTAAGTTACATCTTAATAAAGCTATGAACTGTTGTTGTTGTTAGGTGCTGTCAAGTCTCCTGCAACTCATAACAACCTATGTATAATAGTTCTCAACCCTGCTCTAGCCTGTGACAAACTTACTGTCTCTGACTCACCAACCCCCATTACCCAAGTCGATGAGTCAAGCCATCTCATCGAGGATCCTCTTCTCTTGCTCTGTCCATCCCCCTCCCAAGCATGATGTCCCTCTCTAAGGACTGGTTCTTCCTTGCAACATGCCCCACATATGTCAGACAGAGCTTCAGAATCCTTGCCTCCAAGGGGCAGTCTGGTTTCACCTCCTCTAGGAAGAACCTGTTTTGTTCTTCTAGTAGTCAATGGTGTATTCAATACTTTCCTCCAGTACCACAGCTCAAAGGCATCAGTTCTCCTCTTATCCCTAGTCATTATCCAGATTTCTGATGTATTGCATGTAGTTGTGAAGACCATGGCCTGCGTTAGGTGCATCTTAGTCTGCAGACTGACATTGTTGCTCTTCAGTACTCTAGAGGGGTCCCTGACAGCAGACTTTCCCAATGCAATTCATCTTTCGATTTTCCTGGCTGCTGGTAGGTACAAAGAGTGTTGATTGTGGAGCCAAGTAAACTAATGCTGTTAACAATCTCAATCTCTTCACAATCTATCCTGATGCTGCCAATTGGCCCAGTGGTGCAAATCTTTATTTTCTTGATGTTGAGCTTCAATTCATATTTAAGGTTTCAGTCCTTGACCTTCTGCAGCAAGTGCTTCAGGTTCTTCTCAGTTTCAGCAAGAAGGTTTGTGTCATTTCTAAAACATAGGCTGTTAAAAGCTATGAGATAAGAAACAACAACAACAACAAATGATCCTTTAAAGAAATGTATAATGCACTGAATGAGTTGTTACAATATTTAACAAACCCTCATAGATCTGTGGAACAATATGGGACAAATTAACAACCATATAAATGGAATCACAAGAAAAGTGAGAGGAAGAAAGAAGAAATACTAGAAGAAATAGAACTCAAATCCTTTAAATTTAAGTAAATCAAAGTTACTGAAACAAATGATGACTTTCAAGAAAGATCATAAGAAGATAACTACATCTTGATACATCATTCGTTTGAAGAGAATAAACAAGGCATTCAATTATGTGGATGATAAAATTTATGGATAGTTTTAAAAGACTGCTAAACCCAGAACATTTCCTTTTACTCATGTAGAGCTTATTCATATGCAAAGAAACAGTCATTCAAACAGAATAGGACACCCTGCAGAGTCTAAACTCAGAAAAGTATATGCCAAGGTTATCAGATTTTATCTTATATACTTAGTATGTATGTTGAACAAATAATCTGAGAAACAGGACTAAATGAAGAAGAATGTATTTTCAGGGTAGAAGGAGGACTCCTCACCAACCTCAGTAAAGTAGAAGATACCAACTTACTTGCTAAAAATGAAGATAACTTTAAGCACTTACCAAAGAAGATCAAAGACTATGCATCTCAATTTGGATTACTCCTCAACAAAAGGAAACAAAAATATTCATAACTGGTTCGATGAGTAACATCATGATAAATGGATGGAAGCTTCCAGATTTCATTTTACTTGGCTCCACACTCAGCACCCATGGAAGATGTAGTCAAGAAATCATCAATAAACTATGCTATGCAGATGACACAACATTGCTTGCTGAAACTGAAGAAGACCTGAAGCACTTGCTGCAGAAGGTCAAGGACTGTAGTCTTCAACATGTATTGAAGCTCACATCAATAAGACAGAGATTGTCACCACTGGGCCAATAGGCAGCACAATGATAGATGGAGAAAAGATTGAGGTTGTTAACAATTACAGCTTGCTTGGTTCCACAATAAACATTCTTAATACCAGCAGTCAGAAAATCAGAAGACGAATTGCACTGGGAAGATCTGCTGTCAGGTACCTCTCCAGAGTGCTGAAAAGCAATGGTGCCAGTCTAGAAACTAAGTTAATTGTGGTCTTCATAATTACTTGCTATGCATCAGAGAGCTGGACAATGACAAAGGATGACAGAAGAATTGATGCCTTCAAGTCGTGGTTCTGGAGAAGAGTTGTGAACATACCATGGACTGCAAAGAAATCAAGTAGTTCTGTCTTGGAGAAGGTGAAACCAAGTTTCTCTTTGCAGGTTAGAATTTTAAAGTTCCATCTCACATACTTTGAGCATATGGCAAGGAAAGAATGATTCTTGGAAAAGAACATTAGTCTTGGAAGAGAGGAGGGACAGCACAGGAGAGGAAGACCCTAGATGAGCTGGATTGGTACAGTAAGTGGGACAATGGGGATTGGTGCGTAGGAATTAGTGGGACTGGCTCAAGAAAGGGCATGATTCAGAGCTGCTGTACATAGGGTCACTATGGGTCACAGGCAACTCAACAACACATAACAACAATAACATTGCATTGAGCATTATGCAGATGACATGTTGTCAGGAAGAACTAGTCCTTAGAAAACTATATCAAGCTGTGAATGGTCAGAGAAAGAGAAAAGAAGAAAAGAAGACTTTCAATAAATTAGATTGACTTAATGACTAACAAAGGGGTCTAACATGTCAGAGGCCGTGAAGATAATGTAGCATAGGGTAAGGTCTGAATGTGTTGCTATGAGTTGTTACCAACTTGACCGCACCTTACAACCTTGCGCTGGGTAAATCTGTCACAGATTTCTTTAAAGTGCTAAACAGCAAGACCAACCATTTGAAGACCAAGATACACTTGACCCAAGTCATGACATTTTAATTTCTTCATATGTAGATTAAAGATAGTGAATAAGAATGATGAAAGAAGACTTGATGCCTTTGAATTGTGGTGCTGGTAAAGAGCATAGACTATCCCATTGACTGTGCAAGGAACAAATGAATCTTTCTTGAAAGAATGCAGTCTGAGTGCTGCTTAGAGGCAAGGATGTTGAGACTTTGTTTCCCATATTTTACACATGTTGTCAGAGGTGTGGATAGAATAGGGCTGGTCTCTGGAAAACACATCATACCTGGACAAACAGAGGGTAAGGGAAGAAGAAAACTCCCAAGGAGTTGTATTGACACAGCTACGCAACAGCGGCTACAGCAGACCGGAGTCCTAGTGAGGATGGGGGCTGGAGTGTGTTCTGTTGTTTGTGGGTCACTCTGGGTCACAGGTACCCCGAAGGCATCAAGGTACAATGACTTTGAAAAGAATGGCAATTCTTAATGTCACTGTTAAAAACTAAGATAGATAGAAAAATCTAGCCAGAAGCTGGAAAAAAATTATCCCTAGGTGACAACTTACTTAAAAGAGAATCTCCACAACCTCACACTGACCATGAGTGGGTTCCCAGCGTCCTGTAGGGTTTCTGAGGCTGCATGTTTTAAATGGAGCTTCTTTATATCTTTTCAGTTGGTGAATTTGAACCACTAACATTTTTAACAATACAACACTCAACCCATTGTATCAGCGAGCCTACAAAATAGAACCTTTGTTATTGTTGTTCTGTACCATGGAGTCTGGGCTGACTGGACCCAGAGGCAGCGATCACCCAAAAGTTGACTTCCCATCTTCCTCCCAAGGAACAGCTGGCAGATTTGAACTGCATGCCTTTAGGCTGACAGAGCAATTCCTTATCACTAGACAACTAGAGCTCTACTGTCAAGACAACTAGGGCTTATGGCAACTCAATGAACAACAGTCAGAAGCCTTGTCCTATCGTGCACCATCCTCATGGCCCCTGCCACCTTCGATGACCCAAATTAAATTCTGATTACTCAAAACTCAAACTCACTTCCATTTAGTCTGCTGAGAATGTGTCCCATGATACTCTTGTACTTGGATTTCATCATCAAAAGGTTTGCTCTCAATCCAAAAAGAATTAGAAAAAGGTGACATTATCATTACTGAAATGTGTCAACTACACATTTTGTAGAAGAGAAGCTCTGGAAATACAGGGGAGGAAGGATATTAGTGATTTTTATTTTCTTTCTTTCAGAACCACCTGGAGCCTTCTTGAGGAAGGCAAACTCCCTGGCACAGCTTTCCCCAAATTTTACGAGTCATCTAAGTGGTTACTGGGTCTGTCTTGCCCTGCTCAAAGATCCTCAGTGATGTGATCCTCGTTTTAGTGAGAGGTCCGTTTGAAAGAGCAGGGGTGACCCAGCTCCCACATGGCCATGGCTGTCACTCCTCCAGACATCTTCCTGACTCCTTGTAGTTGTCTTCATTGTTGTTTCTGTTGTGAATGGTAAAGTCTTGTGTTCCGACCAAGAGTCCTATCTCTTCGGTCTACTTCCATGAGGCTATGACAGTATGGTTCAATATTTTCTCCTTTCAATTATGGCCAAATATCTGGTTCATCCCATGTCTTGACAAGCATTAGTCTAAACCAAACACTTGCTTCCTATTGAAAGGTATTTCCATTTTTATTAGGAAAAACTCAAATGCACTTCCATACAACGCTCTGGTTGTTTGATGATGTCACTTTAGCAAATACTTTAGAATCTGATATCCCAGTAAAGCTTTTCAAATTATATCCACACATACCTTCATTTCAACCATGAACTCATGCCATAGCTGTTTGGGTATATTTCTGTCTTATCATTTTCATGTGTGTAAACTATCTTAAGATAAGAATTATCTATTGTTATGCTTTTATTCTTCTACAATGCCTGTAAATAATAAATTTGCTTTATGCATAGCGGCTATGCAATATATTCCTTCTTTGAAATTGAATTAAAGAAGTTATTTTAGAAAAATTATTTCCACAAAGCAATTTTGGTTCTTGATACAATGACATTTTCATAGTGTTTCACTGTATTTATCTGTACATTTCAAAGGTAATGCCTTTCATTGGAAGCAAAATAGAATTCTTCAATAAATCCATTTACATAGTGGGGGAAATTTTTAGAGCAACATGAATCAAAATGTCCTTTGGAATACAAAGTGCAGTGACAGTAATAATTGAAGTTCCTGGGAGCAGTGTGGGGATAATGAGTTCCTGCCACAGCTGTCATCTACTTATTAAGCACAGAGGAGCTGTTTGCTGCTATGGATAAAAAGAGTTAGACTCCTTGATCGGTTACTTAACTCTCCTTTAGATAAAGTCTGGAAAATAGGCTTCTGTTAATGAGGCTTTCTTAAAACCACTTATTGGGTCCCTTCTCCTATTTAATATTTAAGATGTCAAATGAGGAAGCTTCTTTTTTAGGATTCACTGCTCTTCATTCATTTCTACCTCTTGCAAAATAGAGTATAACTTCTTTACCTCATGAAAAAAGGCTTGCATTCCTGCTCCATCATACAGGTTACATTGTTTTTAATTTCTCTAAATATGTCTGCATGCATAATTGAATGACAAATGGACCAAAATACATTCTCACTTATAGGGAATGTTTATTGTTAGAAGTCATCGAGTCAACTACCATGAAAATAGCAACGATGTAAGCATCATCAGAACCTCACCCTATGGGGCACTTTTCTCGTGATCTCTGATGTGCTCAAATCCATTATTGTTACAGTCACTATTTCAATCCATTTTTTGGGAGTTTTCCTCTCTGATTCCCCTCCTTTCCAAGCACAATGTTCTTTTCCAAGAAGCAGCCCATCACGGCAACATGCCCAAAGTATGTGTGATGAAGTTTTACCATCGTTATTTCTAAGGCTTGGACCAAGAGGCAATCGTCAGAACAGAGCAGGGAGACACTGGATGGTTCAAAATCAAGAAGTGGGTCCGTCAGGGATGTATTCTGTCTCCATACCTTTTCAATCTGTATGCAGAACAGATCATCCGAGATGCTGGGCTGTACAAGGACGAATGTGGCATCAGGATTGGTGGAAAAATCATCAACAACCTGTGTTATGCAGATGACCCAATTCTCCCAGAAACAGAGGAGGACCTGAAGCGCTTGCTGCAGAAGGTCAAGGACTACAGTCTTCAATATGGATTGAAGCTCAATATCAAGAAAACAAAGATTCTCACTACTGGGCCAATTGGCAGCATCAGTATGGATGGTGAAGAGATTGAGATAGTTAACAGTTTTCGTTTACTTGGTTCCACAGTCAACACTCTTGGTAACAGCATCCAGGAAATCAGGAGATGAATTGCATTGGGAAAGCCAGCTGTGAGGGACCTCTCAAGAGTAATGAAGTGCAACGCCGTCAGGCTGGAGACTAAGGTACGCCTGATCCAGGCTATAGTCTTTGCAATTACATGCTATGCATGAGAGAGTTGGACAGTGAATATGGATGACAAAAAGATAATTGATCCCCTTGAGTTGTGGTGCTGGAGAAGAGTGCTAGGAGAACAAAGAGGTTTGTCCTGGAGAGGGTGAAGCCTGAATGGTCCCTGGAGCCAAGGATTCTGAAGCTTCATCTGGCATACTTTGGGCATGTTGCAAGGAGGGATTGGTCCTTGGAGAAGGACATCATGTTTGGGAGAGTGGAGGGATGGCGTGGGACAGGAAGACCCTCGATGAGGTGGATTGATTCTGTGAGTGGAGTGGTGGGAATAAATGTGTTTGAGACAGTGAGGTTGGCACAGGATAGAACGACGTTTAGGGCTCTTGTACATAGGGTCGCTATGAGTCGCAAACGACTCGATGGCACATAACAACAACAACAACAAACTTTTAAGAAGCAACCTGGTTGTGTTTCCGCCAAGACAGACTTGTTTGCGGTTTTTGGAAGCCCGTTCAGTACTCTTCTCCAACACTACAACTTAAAGATACTGCTTTTTCTTCTTCTGCTTTTCCATTTTCCAACTTTCAGATGAGTAGAAAGTAGTTGAAGAGACCCTGGCTCTGATCAGGTGCGTCTAAGTCTTTAAATGTCGTAAATGACACTTGCTCTTTAGCACTTTGGAGAGGTCCCTGGCAGCAGACTTCCCTGATATGACACATCTTTCAATTTTTTTGGCTGCTGCTACCTTGGGTGTTAATTATGAATCTAATATTAAATCACACAATTAGATAGTAAAATTAAATCATTGACAACTTGCATCTTTATCTACTATGATGTTGCTGTGGTGAGGATTTTTGTTTCCTTTATGTTAAGATACAATCCATATTAAAGTCTGTAATATTTAGAAGGGAGTATTTTGAAGAAGCAAATGTAGAAAGACCAATGTTATTTACCGGTGGTAAAAGAAGCCCTCATGGTGCAATAGTCAAATATTTGGCTGCCAACTGAAATGTTTAGCGAGCGCTGGTGGCCTAGTGGTAAGAATCTGTGCTGTAATTTGAACGCATATGGTTTGAATCCATCTGCTTTGTTGGGAAGAATAGGCAATCTCCTCTGGTGCAGTTAACTGCCTCTGAAAATCCGCACTAGAGGTTCAGCTGTGTGAGTCAGTTCCAACTTGATGACACACAACAACAACAACAACAACAACAACGATGACAATAACTAAAGTACTAAGGAGCTCTGGTGGTATAGCTGTGGGGAATTGCACTGCTGACTCAAAGATTATGCCTCTCCGAGGGCTCAGATCCACCAACAGCTCCAAGAAAAAAATATGAGAAATCTTCTCCAGTGGGATTTACAATCCCAGAAACCTAAAGGAGAGGCAGCTCCAAGTTGATTCCAACTGAAAAGCAAAGAGTTTGAGCTTGAGTTTAAGGTTTGTTGGGTTTGTTTGTTGTTTTAAATGGAAATGTTGGCAGCTTAAACTCACCCAAAGGCCCCTTGGGAGCAAGGTACAGTAGTGTGTTCCTGTAGAAATAATACTGAATAAAACTCTGGGGCTGTTCAGCTTTGTCACGTGGGGTTGTCATGAGTCAAAACTTGAGCACATGTAACAATAATACCCTTTGGAATGGGCAGGACTTGGATTTGAGTCATTGTTTAGGAAGCTCTGAGTTTCTGTTTATAGTGATGGAATTTTGGCAACAAATATTGATGATGGTTGCACAATATGATGTTCTAAAGTATACCATTGTAAATATGGAATTGGCAAAATAATTGAAAATAAAGAGTAACAGTTTCTTTTTAGGGAGAAACAGACTGTTGGCAATACAACTGCATGTTAGTGTTCTTGCTGTATCAGAAGTGACTCAAATTCGACACTCCCGTGAATTTACAGATGATGTAACTCTCGTGGAAGAAGATTGCGCATCATTCTCCTGTAGAGCAGCTGGTGGATTTGAACTGACTGACTTTAGGTTGACAGTTCAACTCCTTGTCCAGTAGGTCACACCAGCACTCCCTTATAGTTCTGTCATTGTTGTTGTTGCTGCTGTTGTTAAGTGCCATCAAGTCGCAGGCGACTCATAGTGACACTATGAAGGAGAGGCCTCAACGCTTGGGTGCCTTTCATCCTCTCTCCAGGTTCATAGGCTTCCGGAGGCAAGCTATTATGGAAGTGGATGCCACTCCTCCTTCCACGCTTGTTTTAATCAGGGAGCTCCACCCCACTCTCTGTCTGCATTGGGTAACCAGCCATTAATGCATTTGACACATCAGTGTCTCAGAGTTCAGCCTCACAACAGCCACAAGTGACCGCTGTACATCAACTTGTACACCAGGGCTACAAGACCTAGAGGAATTCTGTCATTAGTTTTTAAATATTTATATCTAATGTTTTGTTGTTTTTGTTAATTAAGGAAATTATGACTAAATAAGAAAAGAAAATAATATTTTGTGCTTTAGTGGTAAGGAGTTGTGTTGCCAACCCAACGGCCCCAGGGTGGGCCGTCTCCTATGTGCTTCCTGCTTCTGAAAACCTGCTGCAGACTCAGCTGTGGATCAGTTCTGACTCAGTGTCCCACCAAAACAAAAACTCTGTGAGCTTGTTAAAATGCTGTGGCTCATAAGTTGTTCGACGACAGAGAGAGAGCTACATTGGCCTAGTGGAAAGAAAGTTATGCTACCAAGTTGAAGATGGGTGATTTGAATCTGCGGCCCTCAGACCAGGTTCAAATTGTTTTCCTGTCAACCATTCTTGTAGGTGGTATAGTGTTGGTTTGTGCGTTGCTGTACAGAGGTAACTCATGGTTGCTGTGATGCCGAACACTGTGACACTGATGTGCCAAATGTGGTAATGGGTACCTATGGTGGACAGTGTTGGCTGGATCTTCCCAACTAAAACAAGCCTAGAAGCAGGAACGGCATCCACTTTCGAAATGGCTTGCCTCCGGAAACTCTGTGTACGAACAGTACTCAGGCCTTTCGTTCAAAGTGTTACTATGAATCATCTAAGACTCAAGGCCACATAACAACAACAACACATGTTGTTGGGCTGCTGGAAGGTGTGCTACTAGTTTCTGAAATACCAGCAGGGCCACGTATGTTGAACAAATTCTAAGAGCTTCCAGAATAAAACATACTAGGAAGAATGAAATTGCCCAAACAGCCAAACAGATGCTCCTTGAACGTGATGGTGGAGTCTCCACCTCACATACATGGAACGTACGATGAGGAAGAAGTCTCTGAGGACATCATTCTTGGTAAAATAGTGGATAAGCTCTGGGCTAGTTGCAAGTTAGTGTAAGAATTAGCAGAAGTGCAATATGGGAACATCTGACCTCACAGGAACAGGGTTGGTGATGTCGATACTGTTTGAGCCCCTTGTGGAGGCCGTGCGGGCCAAATGCCACGGTCCACATCTCGGTCTCAGGAGTTCCACATGTGTCTATCCATCTAGGTGAAAGCCTGCCCCTTTTTCTAATGCAGTGCTCATACAAACAACATGAACAATAATCTTGATTATGGAGTTTGTTAGGGAAGAAGTGACAGGCTTATGGTTCAGTCAGAAACACAGGATACAAATCCTGTCAGGACAGCTTTTTCTGAGGCAACCTCAGGAACAAACCTCTTCAGCCTCGCAGCTCTGAGCCCTGTCTCAAAGTTCTAGGATATTGTTTCAAAGCTCTTTTAGTTCCTGCCAATACGTCCTCTCCTCCCTCCATCAGTAAGCAGAGGCTAGGGCTCTCGTCTCTGCCTCTGTGTTAGAGGCGGGGAGGGGAACAGTTCCAGCTGTGCTGTGGGTCTCTGTTCCCCTGTCACCACCTCTTCTGGGACTGGTCCCACCCTGGCTCCGTGCTGGTCTCACTTTACCTCACTTAGGAGTCTCTGGCCCCAAAGTACACAGTACACGCTCTCACTCTCCACTTCTTTATTTTTTAAATTCTTTTTGTCTTCTATTGGTTTTCATATGAAATTTATATACATTAAATTTAATTTATATACATTGTGTTTCACCCATTCTTCCATTCACATTGTGTTTAATATCATTCCCACACATTTTGTTTTCTAAAATGAATCACCATTGATCTATGGTCACTATTTCCCCATATTTTGGGGTCCCTGCTGTCTCTTTCCTAATTCCTTCACCTCCTCCCTCTGCTGCTTCTTTCCTGATCATAGTGAAATTTGAGTTTTCAGTGTCTAAACCTGTGCAATTGAAGCCTGGAGGGAGGGCAAAACTGACCAGTCCCCTCAGCAGTAGTCTCCATACCTTGTTAGCACGTTTCCATCCTAAAGGTGCTATTTGTTGTTGATTGCCATTGAGTCAAGCACAGCGCATAGCAACCCTCTGAACAAAGGGCCTGAAGCCTTTCTATAACTATCATCTTTTCTCCAGGTTCATAGAGTTTCCAGAAACATGTGGTTCCGGAAGTGGATGCCACTCCTGCTTCTTACTCAAATTATTAGTAAGCTAGCTAGTCATGCTGGGGATGCCATAAACACCCCACATTTGTGTAACCCTATGCTGTCCTAGGGAACTCTGGTAGCTTAGTGGTAAGGAGTTGTATTGTAAAACCAATGGTACGTGGTTCAAATCCACCAGCTGTCCCATGGTAGAAAGAGGGACAATCTCCTCCCATGTGATTTACTGCCTCTGTGTACCTACTGGGGGGTCAGTTATGGGTAAGTTCCGAATCAAAGGTACGTAACAACAACATGCAGCCATGTGGGGAAAGCCAAATACAATAACTAGAAAAGCCACATTCTGTAATTCACTAAATCGCAATGCAGTAGTTGCAAGAAAATAGTCAAACATGGCAACATTGTGAGGCTAACAGAGAGGCATTAGTTCTACTGTATAGAGTCACTGCTGGGTAAAGCCATCTCAACACCTCTCATCAGTAGAAGTATGCATTACTAAATTCATTCATGTTGTTCAGTTAAGCTTATTCTTTAAAGCAGAATATTTTAAAAGACTTAGATATTACTCTTGTACGGCTCTTAGAACATGTAACAAATTATTTAGACCATTATCTCCAAGAAGACAGAATTTAGAGTTTTGTTGCATTTATCACTGATTACCAGAATAGAATATGAATGCTCAATAGATATTAAAAAATGAATAAATTAATCTTACCACAGAGGTGATTTTCATTTGAAGCAACCTGTTCAAAGGATAATATATTCTAGAGTTTCCTGTGCGGTATGGAGAAAGCTAGCATTATTGCAGCATTTTGTTGAATATAAAATAAAATATCCTCTGTATGGGGAAGAGAGATACTTGGTAACTATAAATGTTTCATAATATGTAGATGTGCCTAGAGGTAAGCCTTGATTTGTCTATTATTAGAAATGAAGTCACTTTTGGGTTGACAATTTAAAAATGAAGACATATTGTTACGTACCATCGGGCCGGAGTTGACTCGTAGCTGACCCTCCAGCAGGACTTCTGATGCAGTGAATTGCACCAGGGGAGCCCACCATCTTTCTCCCTTGAAGCAGCGGGTGGGTTTGAATCATGTTTTTGGGTTGACAGTACAGCTCTTTGCACCCCTCAAAACAGAGTAAATTAATTATGATGATAATGCATATGTAAGTTAAATTTAGGTAATGTTTTCTCACCATTAGAAATCCCTTAATTCTTCAGCATATCAACTGCTGACAGAAGGATAATATTGGGTTTTCTATCATTGAACTGAATATGATAAAGATACAAAAACAACTTCTTAACATAGAAAGGTGCTTTACCACCTGAAGTGCCTACTGAATGGTGTAGTAAACAATGTTCCTTTTATTAGTTGACTGTAATCCACAGTGACCAGATAAGCCACAGATAACAACCCTAGCTTGTAGGAGACCTCATCATCTTTGGTACGCTTGAGCCCATTGTTAGAGTCCCTATGTCAAGACTTCTTGTGGAAATCCTTACTCTTGTTCACTGACACTCCACTTTTCCCAGCATGATGTCTTTCTCCAAAGATTGGAGAACCTCCTTACAATATGCTCAAAGTATATGAAATGCAATTCCACCTTGCTTGCTCTAAAGAACACCGTGGTTGCATTTCCTCCAAGGCAGAGTTGTTAGTTCTTTTGACAGATCGTGGATTATTCAGAACTCTTTTCCAAGACCACAGTTCAGAGGTACTGGTTTGTTCAGATTCAAGATATTTCTGGCACATAAATTAATCAGTGGTTGCTCCTTCTAGTCTTTGTGTAGTTTGTTGTTTCTTGTAACATCATCTCTCTTAATTTCTGTGATGATCTTTGCAAGGTAGTCAGCAAAGAAAATACATCTAGATGAAGAGTTCTGAGAAATTCGTTCTTTGCTGTTGTGTTAATTCCAGCTAATGGCAATCCTGTGAATACAGAGCACAATGAAATCCACAAGATTTTCAAGGCAGTGATTTTTTGGAAGGAAATTCCTAGGTTGGTTCTGAAATTATTTTTGAGAAATTGACCTTTTGGAAGTAAATGTGTAAGTTGTTTCTGAGATGTTTTTAGAGGTAGTGGTCTTTTGAAAGTAAATTCCTAGGTCTGTTCTGAGATATTTTTAGAGGCAGTCTATCTAACAGGAGGAGATCGCCCATCTTTTTTGCACTGAGCAGCTGGTGGATTCAATCCATGTGCCTTTGGGTTGACAGCACAACTCCTTACCATGGTGCCACCAGAACTCTGACAAGTGGTAGAGCCCTTAACCATTTGTATTGTTCAGAAAATCCCACGATGAGCAGCGTGGACAAGCACGTGAATGAATGTTCCGCTGCTGTTACTGTCTGCCTTCCACTCAGAGCTGCCCGTCCAGTGGATTGTCAGAGGCCGGAAATCACGCTGTGGGCCTTTGGGTTGGCAGGGCAGCTCCTTAACCACCGGGCCTGCAGAGCATTTCTTGTCTTCATTTATAGACACGATTCTTCCTTCTTTAATTTCTCCTTGTTTTATGTTAAATTTTCTCAAACTTTCATTCATGCAAATTCTGTTTCAATGCCACTTTTATTTAGTCTGTGTCACAATATACCTGCTCCTTACTTATCAACATGGCCATGTCGCAAAGACTAGATTGTTCTGTGAAATTAATGATTAAAAATTGGCGTGAAGTTAGTCAGAGGCTGCACTCTGTCTTCTGTGCCTCTGTTCCCACTTACCACTGACTACAGATATTCCTGGCACACCCTGGGATAGGTGAATCATGGCAGATCCCCCATGCCACCCCACTGAGGGGACCAGGGTGATGGTCCCAAATGCCGCATGCTCTATCACCTCCCACTGTTTGCCCAGGGCAGGGACTGCGTTCTCCTCCACCTGCCACTTCTCATTGCCTCATTGGTTTCCAAGAGTGGTCTGATTTATGGGGAAGCCAAGCTCAAGTTTAAAAAAACAAGCCAGGATGTTGTCTACTCCATCAGTGGCCTACCTAGCTCCTTGCTTCATTTCGTTAATCATGCAATCTCATTTTATTTAGCAGAACTCAGTAGATGACTATTTGTTGTGCTAATTCATAATCTGTACTGTAAGACTTCTGGTACTGGACACAGTAGTCTTGTCATTATCCAGATCTTTCCCTAATGTGTGCAATATGTAGTACAGGAAGGAGTGAAAAACCGTATGTAGCTCTGGAAGGGAGGAGTAGGCAGTAGATGCAAGTCATTCATCTTGGAATCGCCCAAATGGCGTGCTGCACAGGACCCTTCAAGTCAGGACCCATGACAATTTGCTTTACCAGCAAGGTGCCGTCAGATTACCTATATTGGGAATCACAGGGGAAGGGGCTAAAACTCTTGGGAGTCTGAGCATGAATTACTTGAACCTATAGGGGGAGGGAAATCTTAAGTGTATTTAATCTGCAAATTCTGGCTGTAATAAACTCAGCAAAGCAAAACCCAGTCCCCTCCCTGCATTCAAGACGTTGCATCTTTTGACAGCCTTCCCTTGAGTGTCCAAGGTGGTCAGTCTTAGCAAAAGGAGGCTGTCTCAGTGCCCAGTGAGTCAATTGTCCATTTTTTTTTTGGTTAGAAGCTCAACACTTAACCTATCAGTTAATCCGACTCCTTAGTCAAGGTGCACCCTTACCTTTAAGTAATTAGAATATAAAAGGTGCAGTTTATGTATAATACTGAGTATGTGAAAAGAGTATTTGTGGCATGTTGGTTAAAGTACTTGACTTTTAATTCAAAAGGTAGGTGATTTGATTCTACAGCTACTCCGTGGCATATAAGTGGGGCAGTCTGTTTCTGTAAAGATTCATAGGCTGGGAAACCCCACGGGGCAATGTTGCTCTCTGCTTTAAGGTCACGATGAGTTAGAACTGACTGAAAGTGGTGGTGGTGGTGGTGTTACATGTCATCGGGTTGGAATTAACTCATAGCTGACCCTCCAGCAGGTATTCAGTAACTGAAAGTTGCTTGGGAAGAGATTGCCCATTTTTATCCAGAAGAGTAGCTGGTGGGTTGAACCTTCAACCTTCCGTTTGGCAATGCAACTTCTTACCCACTTACTAGGACTCCCTGACTTGAAGGTAGTGCATTTATTACACAGCAATTTGTTTCACTCCACTAAATATATAAATGTGTGCAAGACCCAAGTAACTCATAAAGTTTTCCAAAGGAAAATTAAAGCCCCAACATTTTCAAGTGCTAGAATAATAAACCTTTCAAGCACTGTGGTAGAAAATATTTTTCTCTTGAGGTAGGGCTTTTCACCAATCACTTAATATCTATTCCCCAACCCCCAATCACATTTCCCCTCAGTATAACCTTTCTATTGGAAAATGCAGAAGAAAGTGAGGAATTTTTGTGGCTTAGGTGGGCAGTACACATTGATTACAACTTAATTGCCCAAATCAAAGACAGCTTTCTAAAAATGAGCTGTAGTAAGGTTTTGTAGAGTGCTTCCATATGGCACCAATTTGAGAATTCAAGCTTTTATTCTACCTAAAAAGCTAGATTCAATAAAGACCTCCTCAGAACAAACATGGCCACATTGAACAGTGATTCCCAAATCAGTGTCACACTGGCTGGGCCATGATTCTCAGTAGTTTGGCAAAAATGTAATGCAATATAAGGATGTGATTTGTTAATAACATAATGATTCAATCATCAACAATCCTGGTATGTGAACTGATGTGATCACACTAGTTGGTTGGGGCAATTGGTGGCATCATGATATACAGTGAAGAAATTGAGATTGCTAATATCTTCAGTTTGCTGGGTGCCACAGTCAACACTCTTGGTACAAGCAGCAAGGAAATCAAAAGATGAATTGCATTGGGAAATATCTGCTGTCAGAGACCTCTCCAGAGTACTGAAGAACAACGATGTCAGTCTAGAGACTAAAGTACCCTGATCCAGGATCTTCACAATTACTTGCTATGCATCAGAAGGCTGGACATTGACTAAGGATGATAGAAGAAGAATTGATGCCTTTGACTTGTGGTGCTGGAGAAGAGCATTAAATATACATGGACTGCTAGGAGAACAAATAATTCAACGTAGAGAGGGTGAAACCAGGCTGCTCCTTGGTGGCAAGGATTTTAAAGTTTCATCTGAAATACTTTGGGCATGTTACAAGGAGGGACCAGTCCTTGGAGAGGAACATCATACTTGGAAGGTTGGAGGGACAGTGCAAAAGAGCAAGACCCAGAATAAGATGGATTGACTCAGTGACTGAGGTAATGGGAGTAGGTGTGTCCGAGACAATGTGGTTGGTACAAGATAAAACAGGGTTCAGAACTGTTGTACATAGAGTCGCTATGAGTCACAAGTGACTTGGCAACATATAAAAATAACAAAACCACATATAGAAATGACCATCAAGTTAAGACAGCAGATTGAATGTCTCAGATTGAATGGGTTTTTGTTCTAGAAAACCCAGAAAAATTTACTTCTATTTTGACTTTTTTGTCGTTGTTTATGCTTCAAGGCCATGAATTTTACAAAGATAAGAAAATTACGAGAGGAAACAATAGAAACAGTATTTTGGAAACAAGAAAATAGGTGAATGAGTGAAAGTTCATTTAATTCAGATGAAAATAAAGCATATGCACAAATATTTGAAGACTTCAATATTAGTTGAAGGACATTGTGCATGATAGTTATTTGTATAAAAGGAACACTTCTTCAGAAACTGAGGAAGTAAAGGACTAAGTAATGAATTCTTTAGCTTCTAAATAAAAAACATCTTGAGTAGCTAATATCTAAATAATTCCAAACTTTTAGAGGAAAGAAAAAGGACTATATCTTATCAGATGTAACACATAAGAAATATAACACTGAGTAGGGAAAAATTAAAAACTACACTGATGCTGGGAAAAAATCCAACTGGTCCCAGAATTCTCAGTACAGAAGATATGAGAATAAAAATGAAAAATGTGTTCAGAGTTTTAAAGGAAGATGGATTTGTTTAAAAATGCTGTACCGAGCCTGGATATCATCTTTGTTGAAAAGAGCAGAAAGACGACTATCTATGTAGACACACTAAGGAATTGTAGCATCCACTACTTGAAAATCTACTTGAATCTGTGCTGCAGGGAACAGATGAGAATAAAAATATGTAAGTGAGGCTGCCAGGGGAGAGTGGACTGCTCTTTCAGACAATATTTTCTCTTAGAAAATGTTCCTATTATATAGAAATCTGGAGGGTAGTGGTTATTATTCATAAAGTACTTTTTTCTTTTATCATAAACTGTCCTGTATAAAAGTAATAGAATTATACGCCAGAATTAAATCCTGAAAAATACCCACAAGAGAAAAATAAAGAGTTATGCAATCAGAAGACAATTTTTAATTTGAAAATAGAAATGATGCCATAAAAATTAGCTTTATCATATTATTTAGCTTTATCATATAATTTATTGTTATTTGACATACCAAGTATATGTCAAAATAGCACAGACTATGAAAATAATGCCATGCACACTGCCTTGTATATATAGGGTGCCTAATAAATATCCTGAATTAATTATAATGTAGCACAAAATATTGAGGTGGTCTCTCAATGATCTGAACAGAACTTAAAAGAGCACTTTGTATGGTATGCAAAGCCATATCTGTGATGCACAGGTTTAACAATGAATGTCTCTAAATAACTAAAGCATTAATCCAATCTAGCCTTAAAAACTGTTGAAAATATGTCCATTCTCTTCAAACTTTCTGGAGACATGTAAGGTGGATGAACCTGCAAACTATTTGCTCTGAGATAATTTTTAAATTTTATTCTAAAAAGTCTCCATTTATCATCTTAAGACTAAATAATAATAGTTTAACTTAACCTGTAGTTAGGTAATGCCTTGAGCATTGAGCTCTTTTAAGGACTTTCTACATGAGACTTGCAGCAGAGGGGAGACAGCAAGCTTAAGGGACGGTGAATTTATGTTAACGGGGGAGAGCCCAGGAATGGTTATGAGAGTGACCACACAACTCTAAGTATTTGATCAATGTCACCAAGTTATGCATGGAGGAACTATTGAGTTCTTGGATGTTTTGATGTGTGTGTGTGTGTGTGTGTGTGTGTGTGTATAATTGTTATTACTATTATTATTTTTAATGAAAACTGCCTTTACTTCTGTGGAGGCATCAAGTCTGCAGAGGGATCTCCTGATGTGTATATTTTTTACAACAAAGTACATTTATTAAAAACTTAGTCTTCAGAATTATAAGTTTTAATATATACTAAGGAGAACTAGCGGTGTGGTGCACAGTGTGTTATGCTGCCAAACGAAAAGTCCAGCGGCCAGAACCCACCAGCTGCTCCCCGGGCAGACAATGGACAGTCGTCTGCCGAGAAGCCTTGAAGCCTGATGAAAGGCTGTTGTCAGAATTGACTCCACAAAACTGAGTTAATAGCAGGGAGAAAAATGCAGCAATGAATGAATGGAAATCCAAAGTCTCTGTAAATGTTCATTAAAATGAATAATAATAATAATAGAATATAAAAATAGCAGAAAATTTAACTGATGACATTAAATATTACATGAGCATAATCTTAAACTCCTCATTATTAAACAAGAGAAGATGACAGTCATAAGTCATATTTACAACATGAAGAGCCAAAGAAGTAAATTTTTTTGAAAAAATAAAATAAAAATAACCAGAATAATAGGAAACTAGAGTGTGGACATATAGTTGTACCTTCAATATATAAAAGAGTATAATTACATTGACTTTAAAATGAGCCATGGTGGCTAAGTGGTTTAAGCATTGGACATACTATTAAAGTTTTTTGTGTGAACCTACTGGTCACTTTGTGGGAGAAAGATAGACTTGTCTTCTTCCATGAAGATTGACAACAACTCATAGACAATTCTCATCTGCCCTATGGTGTAGCTGGGATTTGGAAATGACTCATTAGCAGTGGACTTGTTTTTGGTTGGTTTGTTTGCCATTTTTACTTTACAACTTTTAATCATCTGTAACAACTTGGACCAGGAAGCAGAAGTCAGAACAGAGCAGGGAAACACTGCAAGGTCCAGGAGCAGAAAAGATATGGGTCAGGGATACATCTATCTCCATACCTTTTTGATCTATATGCAGAACAGATCATTTAGATTGCTGGACTTTATGAGGAGGAATATGGCATCAGGATTGGAGGAAAACTTATCAACAACCTATGTTATACAGATGACACAAACTTGCATGCTGAAACTGAGGAAGACAGGAGGCATTTATAACACTCTTGGCACCAGTTGCCAGGAAATCAAAAGAAATACTACATTCGGAAAGTCTGCTGTCAGGAACCTCTCTATAGTACTGGAGAGCAATTATGTCACTCTGGAGACTAAGGTGTGCCTTATCCAGGCCACAGTCTTCACAATTACTTGCAATGAATCTGAGGGCTGGACAATAAATATTATAGAAGAACTGATGCCTTTTACTTGAAGTGCTGGAGAAGAATGTTGAACATACCATGGCCTGCCAGAAGAACAAAAAGTTCTACCCTGGAGAGAGTAAAACCAGGCTGCTCCCTGGAGGCAAGGATTTTGAAGCTGCTCCTCACATATTTTGGGTACAAGGTCAGGAGTCTTTGGAGAGGGACATTATGCTTGGAAGAGTAGAGTGACAGCACAGGAGAAGAAGACCAGGATGAGGTGGATTGATTCAGTGACTGGAGAAATGGGATTAAGTTGGAGATATTGAGATTGGCTCAGGATAGGACAGGGTTCAGAGTTAATGTACATAGGATTGCTATGAGTCTCAGGTGACTCAATGACACACAACAACATAAAAACTACATATTTTTCTTTCTATTTTTATTATCTTTTTGGGTGTTATGTACATGCTCATTATTTTCACTGTAGTGATGGTTTCGGAGGTGTGTATCTTTATTATCTTTCAAAATTGCCTACACTCTTCTTTGTCTGCATTTGTTTTGCTTTTATATTTTCCTTTCCTACAGTCTTAACAGTTATGATTTACATCACTGGTGTTTTGCCACTCACCTGTTCATGTGTTCTGGGATTTTGTGTCAAACTTCTCTTTTTCTATGTAAGGGTCTTTCCAACTTAGAAAGTAGCAGGGACACTATTTTTTCAGAGTCCATTTAACGTGTTGTTTGATCTTCATCATGGCTTATCTACATTTAGGTCACAACACAGACTTCATGGCATAAAATTTACAGTTTAATTATTCCTCCCCACCACAATACGTGTGTTTCATATAACTTTTATATTTCAAGTTTTCTGTAATTAATATATCTTAAGTCAAGACCTGATAATTTTTATCTTGATATTTGTTAAGATACTACTTTATTCAGTGAAAGATCTGGAACAAACTTGCTAATATTACCTTTCATATGTTTAATATTTGTAAACACATCTGTACATATGGCCTGTGGGAAATGTTGAAACTTCTTAAAGTCAACATTCCTCAACCACTTTCAGAATATCTGATTCTATAGATTTTAGGCAAACCTAAAATTATTTCTTTTTAATAAATCTCTTAGGTAATATATATGTAGATGATTTAAAATATTTTCTATACATATATACACACACACACACACACATTATATATATATGTATATATATATATATATATATATATATATATATATATATTTTCACTTAAAACCTATTACACTTGCTCTCTCATCGTTCTACTCTGTTTCAATACTGCAACGTCATCATGGGACAGCAGTATACTTGTGATACTGTAGAACTATTCATTGGTACTCTCTAATTCTCCCATTACAGACATAAACAAGAAAGTAGAGGACTCATGTAAAGTTACGATCCCGTGGAAACTTGAACTTCTGTGTCTGGCTGTTTTCAGGTCTTCTCTATAAGTTTGTTTTCTGTTGTGTTTCTGTGACATGAAACAAATTACATGCTAGGGATTTGCTTCCTATGGTGGGAATCATCTGCAAAGGCAATGGAGATTTTTACTTCTTGAATTAAGTTTAAATTACAGAAGAATCTACATGGATATGGAAGCCAGTGTAATTGATGCCCAAAGATGTTCACATCCTAATCCTTGGAAATTGAGGTTATGGTTAATGTTCAGGAACTTTAGGGAGTGAAATTAGAAGTAAAAAGATATAAGCTGAGAAGTTTAGGAAACTAAACTGGCCACAGCAAAGTGACAGTGACTTGAGTCCTCCAACCACAAATACTTGTATTCTCCAAATAATCTGAGTGTGGAAGTAAATAATCTTCTGGGGCCTTCAGAAAGGAACCAGTCCTACTGATGTCTTGACTACAGCCTGGTTAAACTTGTGCTTGACTTTTGACCTGCAGAAAGTTCATTTTAGCAGTATGTGTTGATTAAAGCTACAAATTTGTCATGATCTTTTATGAAAGCACCAGAAATGTATTTATGTGCCAAAAAATGCAAACATTAAGATTTCATCTTGACTACAATCTTATACAACATGCTTGTACTATTAAATGCCAAGGAATCAGGTTAAATTTGCTGTAGGGATTTCCACATCATTATTCTAGCCTTTCCCATGTAGATAGGTCTCCATCATATTTAAATTCAATAATGATGGAATAAATTAGTAAAATATCTTAATGCCAGTATTTTGCAGACATTGCAGTCATTTGTGATTTTAAAAATGTTTTGGAGGCAAGCTCTGGTGGCCTAGTGGCAAGAAGCTGCACTGCAAATCCCAGAGGTGTGCGGTTCAAATCCACCAGATGCTTTGCTGGAGAAGGAGGAACCATCTCCTCCTGTACCAACCAGTCAAATCTGATTTGACGGTACACACACACAAATAATAAAAAAAATGTTTTGGAAAGTGCTTATAAAGAATTAAGGCAATTTTCAGAGGAGTAATTTTTAGAGTTTGACTCTCTAGAGGTAAATTGTGAATGTCTCTGGAGCTAATTTGGAATTACATTTAAATTGCTTTCCAGTTCACCATCTTTGTTGTACTTTTCTGAAGTGAAAATTACTAATATGCTTTCTAAACAATGCACTTTTTCTTCCATATTGTGTGTTG
Source organism: Elephantulus edwardii (assembly GCF_000299155.1). NCBI lineage: Eukaryota > Metazoa > Chordata > Mammalia > Macroscelidea > Macroscelididae > Elephantulus > Elephantulus edwardii. The sequence goes on along the minus strand of NW_006399868.1, from coordinate 7,303,207 downwards.
GGAGAACTAGATCTATTCTTCACCAGCGAAATAATTTGAAGAATTATGTTACATGAAGAGATTGATTTTTTTTGTTTGTTTGTGTATATATATTGATCCATCCTCCCTCAATCAGTTAAATAGAGTGGAATTATTCATCAAGCTATCTTTTTCATTCCACTACAACTTTGGACCAAATGTGACAGAATTTGTCTATTTTATTGTTTATAAATGAAATGCTACTGTTTGTGCTATAACTAAAAACTATCACTGATATTTAGAATTCATAGGGAAAGTAAATACAGTCATCTCTCTTTGGGACATTTGTTCCAGAAACCCTACAGTTACTCAAACCCATGAAAGCTTAAGTCCTCTGTATAAAATGCTATCTGTGCATATTCTCCTGCATAATTTAAATCACCTCTCAAAACATTGCAAAAGCAGTGTATGTACCTAGTAGTTAACATGTCCTTTTAGCTGGAGAAGGATGAGTAATCTCCTTATATTGTCACTGAAAACTCTCCAGAGGGTCAGCTATGAGTCTTTTACAACTCCATGACACTCACAACAACAACTTAATGTGTTAATTGAGGACTGGCTAGCTAAAAGTTCATTGCTTTGATTCTATGCACTGGAGAAAGATGGTCACTCTCAGAAAGTTGGTTTCTAAAAATTTTATTTGAGTGAAAGTCTACAAGTCATACTGGTTTTTTATTCAATTATTTATAGATATTTTATTTTATCAAATGCAATGGATTAATTATAATTGAGGTCTATAATTAATTTGTTATAGAGTCTTAACAGACTCAGAAACACAATGGAAGGTCCCCATCGGTAGGACGTGATTATGGTTGACTTTTATCTCCTACTGAAGTTTTGAGAGAGAGCTTTGACCATGTAGTTGTTCCCATAATCTAGTACTTTTATCCTTGTTTTGTTGAATCTGCACCTCCACACGGTGACTAAAAATGGAAAATAGCCAATTTAGGAGGGAAAAATGTATTTTATTTCCTGGAAGAACCATTTCACATTTTAATAATCATGTCAGTTTTAAGTCAGTTAATGCTTACTGTGATATTCATAAAACGTCATGTCCTAATTAAAGTAAGTGAGGTAACAGACTAGTTTTAACTAAAAGAAAATTCATAGGTAAGGCTTTGAACGTTTCAAATCTTAACTGTCCTGTTCTTTGTTATTTTAAGTTGCTTACAATTTGGGAGAAGGCAAAAAATAATAATATAGTGCTGAGATATTTATTATATTTTAGCCAGTAAGTTGGTCTCCCATAATAGCAACACTGATAAATAGTACATTTTATGAGAGCTGCTCACTGGACCTTGACGGCAGCCATCAATTTTCATTCCCTTATTCCTACTGGAGTAAGATTGAAGACAACAACAAGAATGTTTATGGTGGTTTAAATCTTCTCACTTCTCCTTGCTGGGGGATTGGACGGATTTCAGCATTTCAAGCAAGCGTTAAGATACTGCTGTTGCCCAAGTGGAGCTGTGGTTTTTAATCCATGTTTAGTTGTCTTTATCTGACAGTGGTGATGGTAACGACTCAGATTAACCCTAGGTCACAGCATCCGTTAGGTTTCCAAGCGAATAAGACTTTAGGACTCAATGGCTAATATTCTACTAAAGGCCAAGCAATATTTTTTTCAAGTTTAGTAAAACCCTAATGACAAGATGTAGCCATCAACCCTCCACCCCCACCCTGTGCACTCATTGTACCACCAACACTGAGTTTTAGTGGCAGAGGTAGAGTTATGAAAGACCTCAACCACAAAGCCTTACTTGGATATTGAGTCTAGGGCAGCAGATCTGACCTTCACCGACTCCACAAGGTGCAAGAGTCCTCATCCGTCACATCAACAGAAAGAAACCAACCAAACAAACAAAAAATCCCCCAAAACAACCAACAACACAATTTCCATGAGTCTCAAAGCATTTCTGTGATCCAGAACCTTTTTCTATCAATTCATTAATCGTTCTTCATGTGGTTTCTCTCTACTGCTCCCTCTGTTAATCCATTGCAATGGCCACAGATAATTCACAGCCAACCCTGTGATTCTAGGTTTCATTAGAGGACTGTTGTTAAGCGCAGTCCAGCCATTGTGACTCACAGAAGTGCTGTGAACAAGAGAGCAGAACCTTGCGGTGTCTCACACCAGCCTCTTGATCAGGGCCACACTTGAGCCTGTTGCTGCAGACACGCTGTCAAGCCATCTGACTGAGAATTTTCCTCCCGTTGCTATTCCTCCATCTTTACCAGTGAAATGCTTGTTTCCAAAGACGGATTGCTTTGGATGAGTCCAAGGTATGTGAGGCAAAATTTTACCATCCTTGTCTCAAGGAACACTGGGGTTATGGCTTCTTTAAGATAGATTTACGAACACTTCCAAGGCTCTGCAAGGAGCGCTAGAGGTGAGGATTTGTGCTGCAACTTACTGCCTCTGAGGATCTGCTGGAGGACCAACTATGGGTTAGTTTGAAGGTACACAACAGCAACAACAGCAGGACTCCAGGCTTTATGGAAGCAGACGGCCATGGCTTTGTCTGTAGAGATGTCAGTGGGTTCCTGAGCTACACTGAACGAGTGTAGTCTCTGTCACCACAAGTTCTGTGATGACATAATGGATTACGAGTAGGAAAAGGAATAACTTGATGTAAATAAATATGAGGCAGTACTTGGATTGGATGCTTTTGGAATGATTTTGTTGTTAAGGGGCTTTAGACTCATAGCTACCCTATGTGTACAACAACCCTGAACCCTGTTCTAACTTGAGCCATCTTCGTTTTCTCTGACACATCTACCCTCATTACCCCAGTCACTGAGCTGGTCCATTTCATCCAGGGTCTTCCTCTTTTGCACTGTTCCTCCTCTCTTTTAAGCACAATGTCCCTCTCCAGGCACTGGTCCCTCCTTGTACCATGTCCAAAGTACGTCAGACGGAGCTTCAAAATTCTTGCCTTCAAGGAGCAGCTTAGTTTTAGCCTCTCCCGAATGAATCTGTTTGTTCTTTTAGCAGTCCCTGGTATATTCAATATCAGTTGACAGAACAATCACTTGGATAGGGAAAGACTTCCCTAGGAATTTTTTAATAGGAATTAATATTCTTCCTGCCTCCAAAAAATACATAATCAAGCTAAATCAGCTTATTTAATCTCTCTCTTTCTTTTTTAGAGTATATATTCTTGAAGAAATTATATGCTGCAATGAAAATCTGTGTTCATGCCACTTCATAGATGGCTAAGTATTTACTTCTCAGGGGATACAAATACACCTCAGTTGAACTGTTGGGTCATGATATGCACTATGAATAAGTGAAGGCAGCCCTGGTTACTTTGTGAAGAGTTAGAGGCAGGCCTGTTTTTCTGTCTAGAAGGGGTATAAGCTATATGAAAAGGTACTTAACGATAAGTTGTAACACATGTATTATCCATATAGGAACATATTTGAAATCTACAAGTATAGGCCCTCTAAGAAAAGAAACAAGTAAAAAGCATGATGCATGTGTGAATGTAAGTGTGTGTATAATTGTCCCAAATTAAAGATATATATATATATACTAAAATAGATATTAAATAAAATAGATTGATTTGCTTGATCATGTATTTGTAGACACAAGAGAAAAATAGGAGCCAAGTCAATGGGTTGAGAAGAAAAAAAATAGCACCTTTTTTAGGGGTCAATGACAACATATAATACAAATTTGAATGTCATTAATATAACCACTTGTTCATTTCTGTAAGGGAAATTTTTGCGTATAGGCAAAGTGTTGTAATTGTTAGGTGACATCAAGTCAACTATGACTTCCTATGAACAAAATCAACAAATTGTAAACCAGATGTGAACCTTGCTCTGTTCTGCACCGTCCTTACACCTTGATACACTTGAGATGTTTGTTTTTGAAGTCACTTTGTCACCCCATCATATTGGGAGTCTTCCTCTCTTCATCTGACCCTCCACTTTTCCTCGCATGATGCCTTTTTTCTAGGACTGGCTCCTTCGGACAACAAGCTCAGCTCCTTTGTGTAGGTATAGGTTTTTCATGAGCATAAAATGTTCTGGGATTCCTATTTTTATCAATGTTATCCATCATTTGTTATGATCCACACAGATGTCTTTGCATATTGACAAAATACAAGTCGGCATTCTTCCGGTGCTCTCTGCCTTCTGTCAGAGATCCATCTGACACTGGTCATGACACCCTCAGAGTCACAGCCTATCTGGCAATCTTCTGTGGATGTACGGTCCCAGCCATTTTCAGATATTAAATATAGAATTGTATTGTTTTTGTTTATTCATAGTATTTGTCCTGTAAATAGAGCCTAAAGCAAAGGTGTGGGTGCATTTCACTAAATTAAGGATTAGAGACCAAAGTGAAGAAGGAAGAGCAAGGAGTCAGGAAAGCAGAGAAAGCCAGTAAAAGGTGCGCTGTTGAGTCGTCACCTGTGTCGCTCCTTTCTCTCAGCTCTAACTCCACTATCACGAGGGATGCAGCTCAGAAGTTTCCATCTGGTAAAGACTTAGCTGCCATCAATTCAGCTCTGAATCATAGTGACCCTACATACAACGCAAGAAAACTCTGCCTGATCCTCTGCCATCCTCACAGCCTCCACCACGCTTAAACCTATTGTTTCAGGCACTGTGTCCTGGAAGACTTTCCTTTATTTGCCTATTGACCCTCTGCTTTCCCAGTCATGGCATCCTCCTCCAGGGGCTAGCACTCACTGTGCAATCAGAGCTCGTGCCGCCCAATGAAATGAAGCTTAGCTGTCTTTTCTCCTCAAGTCCACTCTGGCTGTAGTTTTTTCCAAGGCATGGTGAGGAGGGCAACTCCTCCACTAATTTTTCAGGACTTTCAGGCTGCTTCCTTGGGAGAGCTTGATTGTTGTCCTTGCTTTCAGAGAGGAGAGGAGAAGGAGGAAGAGGGAGATGGAGGGGGAGGAGACAAAGGAGGAGGAAGAGGTAGTGATGGCATCAGGGAGACTGAACTGGACCGTAACCAATGTGTGAAATGTGACTCACAATTGCTGGTAGTTTCTGTTGAGTTGGCACTGGACTCATGATGGTGCCGTGCATAAAATTAACAGAAAGTAAAAACAGTTTCTGTCCAAAGTGGACTGGCTAATGAAATTCCAGAAATACACTCAAGTCAGTCAAAACCTGTTTCATGAAGGCACTGTATTTCTACCTAGTAAATGAAATACATTGTTTTCAAAATATGCTTTTACAATTACAGATTCATCTATCATCTAACTTGTTTATTTGGCAATGTCAACACCTTGATGGGGGAAAAGTAAGTCAATTTATTGTAGTGATTCTGACATATGAACAGTACTGGAATTTATGTTATTCTATAATTGAATGGCACAACTTCTTGTACTTTACATTTAAGAATCACTAATCATTTTCAATTTATAAGAAAGGTACTAGTTCGCATGAATCCAGAAAAATAATGATGTTATCAGTGATAATTATTAATTAACAGAAGTCCTATTTTTTAGTTTTGAAATGTTAGCTTTATTTTGTTTTCTGGATATTGCAGAACCTATGGAAGATAAAAAACATTTTATATTTTCACAGTTACTGTTTTATGTCGTCGTTGTTGTTGTGTACTATTAAGTCAGAACTGATTTACAGCTGACCCTCCAGTGGGTTTTCAGAGCCAGTAAATCACGTGGGAGGAGACTGCCCATCTTTCTCCTGAAGAGAAGGTGGTGGATTTGAACCACTTGCCTTTAGAGTTGTAGCACAGCTTCTTACCACTAGGCCACCAGAGCTCTTCAAGGTTTAACTGTTTGTTGTATTTGTCTATTGTTTCTGAACCACTTAGTGGTACCTATTTTGCCCCCATAGACCTGTGACAAGTACAGCTATATTTAAGTTTCAAAGTAGTTCATCTACAGCTACACTAGAAGTGAGGAGAAAAGGAAGCAGGAAAATAATCGTGAGGAAGACTCAGAAATTCACCAAACATAAAAGGCCTTAGAAATTGTACTAATATTTGAAACCATTTCTGACTCCCAAGAAAATTGGTTGTGTAACTGTGAAAGAAAAACACAGGAAGAAATGGCACAGCAGGAAACATAAATCTTCTAGGGAAAAAAGCTTACAGGCAATATTTAGAGAGATTTTTGTCTGAACCCACAGGAAAAAAAGACTGTGAGAACTGACGATTAAGAGATATTCATAGAGAGACCAGAGGGGAAGACGGACAGACTGCTAGTGATGGACTCCCAAATCCTCGAAGCTGCAAATGAGGTCAGAGTGTGTTAATAAAGACAAAACTGCCTTAGAGATTGTGCTATTCTGCAAAGGGAAGTTTAAAACAAATGTACCACTCTCATTATAGGGGGGAAAAAGGCAGAAGAAATTGGTATTTTAGATTAAAGTAAGTGTTATTTAGAAAACTTTAAAAAAAAAAGTCTTTGGAAATAGCCATGGAATAACTAAATTCAGGTGTTCTGAATTTCATTCCTTAAATTAAACAAATTGATTTTAAAGAAGGCTTTGCATAATTTAATAATAAATTTAAAAAATTAAATTAACCAATTAATCAATCAATCTAGAATGCCTTTGGATAAACAGAGAAAGAATCTGCTCATTAAAGATCCAAAAGGGAGTAAGATTTGAATAAAAATAAATCATACTTCTCTGAGGAAGAACATGTTAAAACTCCAAAAATAATAAGTAAACTTTTATTTAAAAATTTGAATCTTGAAAGAATAACTCTAAAGCAAGTTGGAGGAAATGGAATAAAAAGAACTGGGGAATATTATGAAAAAGAGTGAAAAGTAAGAGAAGACTTAGCCTGCCATAAAAATAATGAATTATAAACATAACTGCTCTGTATGTAGACACTGAGATTAATGAAGAATCTAGAAATAGATTCTAGTTCATAATAAAATATAGGACATGATGAAAAGAGAATTTCACCTTAATGGACTCAATGTATTATAGTTCGATTATAATGTCGAGACAATCTTTCCATTCAAATATTCCTATGTACTTGTTTTGCTTCCAATGTTTGGAAAATGCCCATTTTGGGGTTTTGCCTGTCTTATTTTTTAATTACAATTTTTAAAAAATTCATTTTAATGAACATTTACAGAGATTTTGGATTTTCATTCATTCATTGTTGCACTTTTTTTTAACCCCCCTCCCCCCAGTTCGCTCCTCTCTTTGAAAAGCAAAAGATAAACCTCTTCATTGGTACACAATCCCCCCCGTCCTCCCCAAATGCACACTTCACTATGCAACCTTAATTCTGGTTTTCTGTGATAATCACAATATGCTATCATATATCACTTTTAAACTGTTCTCTCCCTCATCAGTGGGCTTTTTTTTAATGTAAATCCAAAATCTCTCTAAATGTTCATTGAAATTAATAAAAAAATTAATAAAAAAACCCAAAACTTCTTCATTGGTATACAAGCCCCCCGACTGTTTGGACTTTTAAACACTGTATTTCTTTATCATAGAATTATACACTAAATTTTTTGAGGCTCACAAACCTATGTTATAAATAATGTGTCAGCTTTGGAACAGTGAAATAAGTTAAAAGGTTAAATTTAAGAGTGATTGATTTTCATGACACAAATTTAAACAATTGCCAGCTGCTTGTTGCATGGATTTTCAGTTTATAAATTTCTGGAAGCTCTTGATATCTTGATGTCTACATTTAGCCCAATTAAAGTTTGCTCACTTCAGCATGCTGTCACATATAATGTGGAGTGGGCGCCCTATAATACCTAGTCTTTACTTGGTTAGGGAGCCATTTGAATATAAGTGTAAAAATATCCTTCTCTTAGACTATATTTGGAATGAGCTAATCAGACTTTAAATCCTTCATCATTGATTTATAGTCATCCTATGAGACAGAGTAGAGTTTTCCCACGGAAATTCAAAGCTGTAATCTTTATAGAAACAAATGACAACATCTCTCTCCCAAGTTCCATGTTGTGCATTCAAATTGATGACCTTTTGTTAACAACTGAGCCCTTAACCAGTTACCACCAGAGCTCGTTGAAATTAGACTTAAAATGGCCAAAATACTGGGTTTATAAGTTCACATATTGTAGTTAGCCCCTCATGAACTACATCGTACTCAAATGGTTACGTAGATTCTAATGTAATGAATTGTAAAGATCTTGAAGTTATTGATCCCATTTTTAAGCAAGAACAAGCAGGAAATGTTAAAAATCAGAAAGCACTTATGCCCAAAGCAAATCACAATGGTAATTATGGTGATTTTGACTTATTGTAGAGATTGAGTGTGAACCAGCAGAGAGGTGAGAAATCCCTGAGGCTACAATTTCAGGGGACTTTTCCATAGAAAGGATCCTCCAGTCAAGTTCTCTTGCGGAAGAGACAAGTCAGATACCCTGTAGGTCTGATAGGAGGGGAGAAAGAGTAATCCCTAGATTACTCCCTGGACCTTCATTAAAGAAAAGTTCTGATCTGGCTGGGAATGGGGGAGGGATGCAAATGACACCACAGGGATCACTGCATCCTTCTCTGTTCACTGCCTAAGGAGTCAGTTCTGCCTCCCAGCATCAGACGAACAGGTGCAGAGGGCCTCATTCCTTCTCCCAGTGAGGGCTCCGGGGGTCCAGGTTAAACCTACTGTTCTCCAGGTCCCCTACACATTGCCTGGAATGACTGAAAAGGAAAAGCGGAGACAAACCCACGGGAGCACGCCCAGTCCAGTGCACGAGGACAGTAAGGAGGCTGGACACTCGAGCACAGTACATGCAGAGTGCATCTGGAAAAAGGCACATGGAACAATGCCACTTGTCAAAGGCAATTTGACAACCGCAAAGCTTAAGTATGCACAACGAACCAAAACCAGTCAGCTCTGATGTATGGCAGCCCTCTGTCCGGTTCCTGAGGCTCCCGGTCATTATGCGGAGCTTGCTGAACTTCCTCCGCTGCAGTGGCTGGTGAATTCGAGCTGTTTACCTTTCAGTCAGTAGAAGGAAGCCTCATACTCACCAGAACCCTTAATGTAAATGTTTATGGCCGCTGTATTAAATCGCATTCAGACTGGAAGCAGCCGAATGTTCCTTAGTTGGGGAGATCAATGCTAGGTACATTCTCCAGTAGAATCCATCCATTTCATGGTAAAGGGAAACAGACTTCCAGTGCAGGCAAAATGGGAAGGGACTGCAAATTAATTATGTTAACGAAAAGGACCCAGGCAGAATCTGAAGTATAGCTGGGCACCCCCCCATCACTCCTCTAAGACCCTGACCAGACATCAACGTGGCAAACTGCCACCAGCAATTCCCCTCTTCCTGGGTAAATAGCGACAGCCCTGGCCTTCTCCCTGGGGCTTCCTTACCACATACATAATGCAGCAATTACAACATTCCGGTTAGGAGAACAGGCAAAGGAGGACTGAGCCTCACATGCACTTGGCAAGCTCACTGACCCCAACTAGCACACCCTGTAAACCCCGAGCTAAGCCGGGTTAGTGTGGAATCCGCAGGCCTGCAGCCCCTGCTCCGCTGAAGAATCGCTTACGCCAGTAGGTCGTCCCTGAACTAAACACCACGTGTTCTGCCTTCTGCGTCTGGTCAGTTTCCCAGTCTATCCTGTCAAACATATGCTGGGGAATTTCCCCTGCTGGGTATTGACCCCAACGACCACAGACAAAATCGTGGGAAAACTATCCTATCAGTGGTTGCAAATAGTGAGATAAGAAGCAAAGGTCACATTTGGAAAGGATGTGAAGGGATTTTTTTTGGGGGGGGAAGGAAAAGTTTAATAAATGCTAATTATAGCACAATAAATCTGAGTTAAAAAAATACTTTCCTGTCATTTTGTTGCCAAAGGGAACAAACAAGATTATCTGGAGGTTTGGTCTGCTAAATGTTGCAGTGCTTAGTAAAAGATTCATTGTTTGAATCCACAATCTGCTCCTTGAAATATCAATGAGGAGTTTCGTCCTGTAAAGATTTAGTGACTCAGAAACCCTCGGAGATCACATCCACTGTTTTTCTTGTGAGATGTCACCAAGAGGAATATGACTCATAGCAACCCTAAGGACAGACATTCTGAAGCCTGCCCTATCCCAGGGGACAGCATGCGGAGTCTTTTTTGGGGGGTAGCAGTTAGATAGAGTGAGATACCTAACCTCTGCTGAGATGGAAGCATCTAAGAAGATTCTGTGTCTATGAGTTCATGTTCTCATTTGGATCACCAGGACTCCTAAAGTTTTAAGCCATTTCATCTTAATTTTTAACCAAAAAGCTACAAGCTCAGTGTGTGGTTAATTGAATATAGATTCACACACTTTGCTAGAATTGTACTCTTGCATTTGGTCTGTTGTTGTGGTTGTGTACCATAGAGTTGGGACTGAGCCATAGCTGACCTCAGGTGGGTTTTCAGGCAGTTAATCACACAGGAGCCTCCATGGAGCAACTGGTGGCCTTGAATCATGTGTGCCTTCGGGATTACAGCATAGCTTCTTGCCACTAGGCCACCAGAGCTCCCTAGGGAGACTATAGCATTCTAAAAAAAAAATTGCTTTTGGCTTTAATAGAATCATTTTGGAAAAGTTGGGTAAATTACCTGTGCATAAGCTGGTCCATAAATGCATGATGGGAACCATGAATGGAAGTATCATCAGATCAGAAAGTCTCCAAATTCTCCTTTCAAAAAGTGGCAATCACAGCAAAGCACAGATACACCTGCCAGGTCGTGTGCACGTGTGCTTCTGGTAGGATGCTTGGCTCTCCGCCCTTCAGCTGAGGCTGCTGCTTTTTCCTTGGGGGACAGCACACAGCCAAGTATTACCTAGGGATCCAATTACCAACCTACTCAACGTAGGTGGTGCTATTTCCACTCTTCTTGGAAGGAAATATGATATTTTCATTTTATCTTCAAGGTAAAATGGAATGCCTCCAAAGGAGGAACCAAGTCTCTTTGTTCAACAACAGAGAGACTGATTGAATACTCAAAAGCACTTAGTTTGTCCTCTGCGGAAGGGATGTATATTAGGGTTGGACGTACCTCTTAACTCCAGACTCATCGCTGGTCAGTTTTGCAGAGAAGCTTTCTGCAGGCCACATCTCTCCCTCCTCAGTGTCCTGTCTGCACGTTCTCCTCACAGGGCGACACTGCACCCCTGTCTATTTCCTGACTGGTCTTGTTCCCACTCCCTTCCCAGGCATCAGCCCACAAATCTCTCACACTTTTAATTTTACTTAATGTCTACTTCCTGAAAACCTGAAAGTCATTTGTGACAGAATTTCATGTACTTTTATTCACTGGATGTCTTCACTGTCTGCATTTTTATTTCTCAGACAGCTTTTTTTGGGCACTAAAACTTAAGAAGTTGTAATGAATTGCATCCCAAACCATAATCTCTGTCTGTTTATCTACCTCAAAGTGAATTCTAACAGCCGTATCCTAATAATCTGTAAGCAATTTTACCTGAGACAAGCCCTATGCTACCTCACATTTAAATGACATCTAAGATTTAGAGGAAACCAAAAATAAACAAAGCAGTCCCTGTTTCTTCTACCTGCTCGATTTTCATGTTGTGTGTGAAGAGCTTATGTTTTAGAGTAGTTCTTTTAATTTAAAGGGACAAGAGAATCCAGAATCGTGCACTTAGTATTGAAACTCTTTATTTTTGTTATTTTTTTAAATAAAATTTTCATTTTGTATTTATTTACAAAGTTCATATACATTGTTTTTCACACTGGATCTTTCCCATTTCTTTACCTACCCCTCCACCCATCAAACTCTGCAATAATCTGATTAAACCCCACTTTCCCCCCTGCCCTCCTCACCCCTCTGCAACCAACCTTCCCCCTTGGATCCTCATACACATTCTACAATAATGGTTTTATACAGTATTTGTCTGTATGCCACTTAGTTGCTTCTCTTAGCATAATACTCTCCAGTCTCTTTCAAGTTAGGGTTCTTGTCTAGAAAATATTCTTGTTATTTTCACTCATAATTAATATGATCATATATAATATTAAGGAAATGGGCAAGAACAATCTTATCAAATGCTCATGAGAAAAGCTGAGATATTTGGTAAACAGCTAGAATAATGATTTCCATAGATCTTTTCATTTATTTCGTGAACTTTTTAAGTATTCTGTGCTATGCATTTCGTTATTTCATATTTTCAAGATGAAACTGTTATATATTATCTATCTATCTATCTAAATATATTCTTATATAAAATATATCACGTGCTCTTCTAGCTGGTCCTCCGTACTTATCTTCCCTCAGCACATTGGCTTTAATTATTTCTTATCTGAGTCTCAATCTTTCTTAATTTCTGATAAATGCGTTTAAGATTTCAAATTTTCTTCTAAAAATAGTTATATGCTACATGGGTTTTGGTTCTCAATGCTTTTATAGTCTTTGCACTTCATACATTCTCTAAATTACTTGGAGATTTTATCTTTTATCAGTACATTAATTTTCATGTGCATTTGATCTAATTTCATAAATTTTGTGTACCCATGGATTAACTGCAAGCAGGCAGATACTGTGATCGGTGAGAGATGAAATCTTTTTATTACTGGTTTATTCGGTGGCTTGTTTTTATTTATTCCACTTTGCATATTTGCATATTGGGAACATTTTCAAGTGGTAACTTTCAAGATGTTTGCCTTCTTTATCTTCTTTCTGAATATTTTTATTCACATAATAAAATTTGAAGACTCATTTTCCTAATTTTTTTACCCTCATTTTAGTAGTATGAAATGTGGAAAGACCTGGAGTTAGCAATTAAAAGGCAAGAACACACTCAGCATTTCTCAATCTGAAAGAAGGAAAAAGTCAAACCTTTGGTGCCAGTACTGAAGGATCCTGTTGCCAAAATAGTGAAACAAAAACTATCCAAAAAAAGGTGGAAGGAGTACACAGAGTCACTCTGTTAAAAAGAATTAGCCAACAGTGAACCAGTTCAGGAAGTAGAAAACGATCAAGCATCAATGGTCCTGGAGGAAGAAGTCCGACTTTCACTGAAAGCGTTAAACACTGTTTTGGTTGTTAGACATTGTTGGATTGATGTGGATGCTTAGAGGGCCGATGCACAACAGGTCCAAGCCTTGCCCTTGGCTGCACAACCCTCAGGATCTCTGCAATACTCAAGGCCATTGTTAGCAGTCACCGTGTCCACTCATCCTGTTGGAGGGCTTCCTTTCTCTCTCTCTCTCTGGCCTGCCACCTTTCCCAGCATGATGGCTTTTTTCAAGGACATGCTCCTCCTGGCAGCTCACCCAAATGATGGGAGATGGGGTTTCCCCATCCTTGTCTGAAAGAGCACCCTGGGTACACTTCATACAAGAAAGGCTTATATTTTTCTTTTGGAAGTTCCAGGATAATCAGTGCTCTTCTCCAGTACCACAAGTCAAAGGCATCAATTCTTCTACCATTTTTATTCATTGTTTAAGCTACATCAGGTTTGTAGGAAGCAATTGAAAAGACAATGACTTGGATCAAGCATGCCTTGATCTTTAAAGTGATGTCATTGCTTCTCGGGACTTCTACTACATCCTTTTTTAAGAAGTCCTTGAGAGTTTATTTTCCCAATGCAACAAGTCTCTTGATTTCTTTACTGCTATTATTAGTGGTGTTGACTGTTGGCTGTTGTTGTTATGCATAGGAGTTGAGTATGACTCATAGCGATCCCATGAGCAACACATCACCGTGTCCTATCCTGTGCCACCATCACAGTCTCTGGCACACTAGAGCAGTCATTGTGTCAGCCCCTCCTCACCATCCCTTCACCTTTCCAAACATATTGTCCTTCTCCAAGGAATAGCCTCTCTTGGCATGCTCCAAATATGCGAGATGAAGCTTCGCCACCATTGCCTCCAAGGAGGCTGCACCTTCTTTAAGACATAAACGTCTGTTTGTTTTGCAGTCCATTGAATATTCAGTACTCTTTTCCAAAACCACAACTTAAAGTATTAATTTTTTTCTTCTAACATCTTTATTATCCAGCTTTCAGATGAATAGCAAGTGATTGAAAAGACTAGAATCTGAATCACTTGTCTCTTCATCCTCAAACTAACATCATTGTTCCTCAGTAATTTGGAGAGGTCTCAGAGCGCACAATTTCCCACTGAAATACCTCTCTTGATCTAATGACTGCTGTACCATATATATCAATTGTAGAGGGAGCTCTGGTGACCTAATGGGAAGGAATTGTACTGCTATCTCATATATATTGATTTTAGATCTAATTAAGATAAAGCTGTTGACAGTTTGTCTTGTTCCCATCTATCATAATGCTGTATATTAATTCAGTGGTGAGAATTTTTGTTTCTTGATTTTGAGATTCAACCCATATTTAAGGGTACAGTATTTGTTGTTCTGGATCAAGTGTTTCAAGTCTTATTCACTTTCAGAAAGCGAGGTTGTGTCATTTGCATGTCCAAGGTTATTGATGAATTTTTCTCCAATCTTAACGCCACATTATTCTTCATATAGTCCAGGTTCTCAAATGATTTTCTCAGCATAAAGTTTGAATAAGTATAGAGAAAAACTAACACATTCCTTTCCCAATTATAAGGCATGCATGTTCTCTTATTCTAGTCATACAACAATCTCTGTTTATGTATAAATTTCACATGATCACAATTAAGTGTTCTAGGATTCTCAGTCTTTTCAATTATATCCACAATTTTTTATGATCCACAGGGTGAAAGCTGGACCATAACTAGGAATGACAGGAGGAGAATTGCTCCTTGCAGGCAAAGATTCTGAAGCTTTGTCTGACATACTTTGCACATGTTGCAAGGAGGGACCAGTCTTTGAAGAAGTTTATTATGATTTGAAAGGGTGGAGGGACAGTGCAAGTGCAAGAGAGGAAGACCCTCAATGAGATGGATTAATTCAGTAACTGGGGTAATGGGGATAGTTGTGTCAGGGACAATAAAATTGACACAGGATAGAGGAAGGTATAAGGCTGTTGTACGGAGGGTTGCTATGAGTTGCAAGCTACTTGATGGCTCATAACAACAACAACAACAACAACAAAGAAATGCCTTTGTATCTTCAAGAGAACACAAATAAACATCATTCTTTTATCTACTCAGTCAAGGTCCATCTAACATCAACAATTATGTCTCTCCTGTTCCAGTTTCCTCTGAATCCTGCTTGAATTTTTAGAAGTTTCATGATAATGTACTATCCTATCCATTTTTTAACAATTTCAAGCAGGATTTTATTTTTATGTGCTATTAATTACATTGTTATAGCAATTTCCATATCTTGTTAACATTTTTGTTAAATGGGAATGGATATTAATCTCTTCTAATTAGTTGGCCAGGCATCTGTCTTCCAAATTTCTTGGCATAGACTGGGGAGAATGTGCATCTCTTATTTCACATATGTTAATCGGTATCCCATCAGTTCCTGGGACCTTCAGTGCAGCTTGAATCTTCCTTATTTACCAGTGTTTCTTGATCATATACTATTTCCTGATATTGTTCCATGTCAATCAATTCTTTTTAACCCATTCCACCTTCTTTTAATGCTTTCTGCATCAGAATTTTGCTATAAAATTCTCCAATATTTTAACTTAAGGCTTCAATTTGTTCTTCAATTCTTTCACCTTGGGAAATCACCTATAGGAAATGATAACATTTCTGTAGAGATGTTTCAGTAAACAGATATCACCCTGAACTGACTCACTAACTTATGTTAAGTAAAATTAGAAGGCCTATCTGGGACGGCACATAACAACAACGACAACAACACCTGTCTACATAATAACAACAATTATCTGGTCAACTAACAGCAAAAGGTCCATAATTGTACCCTTTAAAAAAGATAATACAACAGTGCAGAAGCTATCAAGTGATATGGTTAATAAAACAGCCACTAGTAAAATCTTGCTAAAAGTTGTAAAAAATGGCTGAAATCGTGGATCAACAGGGAACTGACAGAAATTTAAGCTGGTATTAGAAGAACCCATGGAATGAGCAATGTCATTGCCGATTTGAGATGGATAGTGACTGAAAGCAGAAAATGCCAGATAAATGTTTGTGTTCTGTTAAAGATAAAAAGGCATCTGACTGTGTGGATCATAATAAATTTGGATCATTTAGAAGAATGGGATTTCTAGAAGACTTATTTATGCTCATATAAAACCTGTACATATTCAAGAAGCAGTTATTAAAACATAACAAGGTATACTGCAATGTTTAAATCAGGAACATTTGTATCCAAGTTACTTCTTTTATCCACACACACTCAACATGTATGGCGTTGTAATGTGCCACTTTATGTAAGGAGCACAAAATTTTAGGATCTAGCCTGTAGGTAGAAGAGTGCAACTTCAACAATCCGCTTGATCCAGATGGAAGAGGCTTGCTTGCAGAAAGTGAAGAAGATTTAACGTATTTCTTGAAGAAAAGCAAAGACGACAGCCTTCAATATGGATTGTCTTTAACATCAAGAAAACAAAAATCTTCGCAACTGGACCAATAGGTGACATGAGCATAAACAAAGGTTCTATTGAAATTATCAATGATTTAATTTCATTGGATCTGCAGTCAATGCCCATGGTGGTTCTCGTTGTTTCCAGCTGCTGTAGAGTTGAGTATGAGCCCTACCCTCCTAACAGCTTTATAAACAATGGGTCTCAGCCCTGTGCTGTCTTGCGCCATCCTGAACATCTTATGCTGCAATCAGCGCATCAGTCTATCTTGATCAGGGTCTTCCTCTCTTTTGCAGACCCTCCACCTTTCCAAGCATGATAGCCTTTTTCAAGGACTGGGCCGTCCTAACAACATGCACAAAATATGTGCCATGTAATTTCACCGTGTCTTCTTTTCCTCTCAGGAGCCCTCTGGCTACATTCTCTCCAAGACTATCTGGGTGGTTTTTGGTTTTAGTGTTTTTGTTTTTGTTTAGTCCGTGAGACATTCAGGACTCTAAGTCCAACTAATAGCAGTCAAGAAATCGAGGTAATTTTTTGGTTCAGGATCTCGACAAAGGGCTAACGAGCAAGAGTGTCAGTTTGTGGACTAACTTCTTCTGTGTCTAAGCCATTGCATTTTCAATTGCTCCATATACATCTGAAAGTTAGATGTTAAATAAAGATGGAAGAAGAAGAATCAATATCTTGGAACTATATTGATGAAGAGAATTAAATAAATGATAGGCTGCCATTAAAAAAGAAAGAAACAAATCTGTTCTAGAAGAAATACAGCCAGGGTACATCTTAAATGCAAGGATGAAGACGCTTTGTCTCACATACGTTGGCCGTGTTGTCAGGATGCACCAGTTCTTGGAAAAAGCCATCATGCTTGGAAAGGATGAGGGTCACCCAAAGTACAGAAAGCCCTCAGATTGACAAAGTGACTTTGAAGATGTGGTTGGGTGGGGTAGGAATTGTGGGGATGGTGCAGGATAGGGCATCATTTCTCTCATTATTCATATGGTCACTATGTGTCGTCATTGACCATATGGCATTTAACAACAGCAACCGATTGATGTATCTGCTGTTTCAGGATTTCAGTTTATGAGTATAATTCTTGGCTAAATTCTATCAAATATCTATATATCAATGCTTTCTTCATTATTTTAATAACAGATGTATTTATTTCCAAAATTACATGCATATGGACTATTTAGTCCTGTGTTGTTGTTATGTGCTGTCGAGTTGCCTGCGTCTCATAGCAACTGTGTGTACAATAGCCCTAAACTTTGCTCTGTCCTTTGCCAATTTTTTTGTCCCTGACATATCTATCCCAGTTACCCCAGTCACTGAATCAATCCATCTCATTGAGGGTCTTCCTCTCCTTTGCTTTCCCTCCACCCTCCCAAGTATGATGTCCCTCTCCAAGGACTGATCCTGCCATGCAACATGTCCAAAGTATGTTAGACAAAGCTTCAGAATTCTTG
>NW_006399868.1:7275180-7283773 GCF_000299155.1 Elephantulus edwardii | reverse complement strand
AGTCTGTGGCTTCCCTTTTTACTCTATTGGAGAAGTTTTTGGATGTGCATAGGGATATGATTCTTAGAAGGTCCCATTCATCTATTTTATCTTCTCCTGGCTGTAATTTCTCACTTCTTTCTCAGGTGTAAACACAAAATGACTTCTGGCAGGATCCCTGCTGCCTTGGTGTTGGTGTTGCTGGATATGTGGACCTTGATGTCCCCTTGAGATTGTCTAGGTTGAGGAATGTGTCTTAGCTGGTTCTCTCCAGCCTTGGATACCACACAGCTCTGAGCCCTGACATGGGATAGTGAAATTCTCTCGATTCTGGCCACAGGTAGACCATGAAGTTCTGGGAATGACAGTGAGTCAGTCCAGTGAGGCTTGTCATGACCTGTCCACTGGGTGTCACAGTACTTTTCTCAGGCCCTGAGAACACGTTCACTGCTGTGGATTTCAGGGAGCCGTTTCTCACCTAGAAAAATTGCACTATGTATAGAGATAACTGTTCCTCGTTTCAGGCATGAAATACTATCTATTAATTATTTAGAACATTTTTTTCTCTCATTGGCATATGTTTAAAGTAAGAAAAGACTTTAGCTTGCACTCAATCCACCTTAAAATAACTCGCTGCTTTTCTGTGGATCTTAAGCAAGGGCTGCCACTATCAATTTGGATGTGTACGTAAACAATGCTGCTCTTTCATGCCTGGGTGCCTCAGGCCATTGACAATCCATTTCTTTCTCTTCTTGCATTGAGGTAACAGCATATTTTCCTCACTGCAACTGCAGCAGGAATTTTACATTTTTTCTCAAGCATCATTTTATTTTATCCATTTCAGTCACTGCTGCTGGTGTTAGTTATTTTTAAGTCTTTTTCAATTAATGCTCTTTCACATGACTGAGAGAGGAAATGAAAAATTTGTTTCAACGCCAGCATAGGATTAAATACTGTGATGCCTATTTGTGATGATACATATGCATTTCTTCTCTTTTTTTGTTACATGACACAAGAATGTCCAGTTTTGAACATTCTTGTCCTCTTTTGTTTTTTGCTCTACTTATTTTATAGATTTTTTTTTTCATATGAAAATTCTCTTCAGCAAGAGAAATAGGATTTGGCGTTTTTATAGTGCAGCCTTTACATGTTGTCATTGTTGTTAGGTGCTGTCAAGTCGGCTATGACTCACAGTGACCCCACCAGCAACAGATCAAAAGCTTCCCCTCCGCTGTGCCATTCCAGGATCTCTGTCACGCCCAGGCCTACTGTTACTGTCACTGGATCAACCTCATTCCACTTCTCTAAAAGTTCTCACAATGCTGGTACCCGCCTGAAATGTAATAGCTCAAATAAAAGCCATTTCTCAGACAAAACAAATTTCGTTTTCCCCATATTTTCAATTTGAATCAGGCTATAGAGAAGATTGACATATTGCAATTGTTTCAAATTTCTTTAAAAAGATTACATTGGTTTATGTACAAAGTTCATATACATTGTGTTTCACACTATCCTACATTCACATTATATTTCATATGGTCATTTTCATTCGCTATGTTTTGTTCAATAATTCACCATTAAACCTTGCCCGTCACTCCTCTGTAAGCCCCATCGTCCCTTCTCCCTCTCCCTTGTGGTTTATATGTTGGGGAGACCAAGTTATTCGCCCAGGCGTCCAGTCAGGTGCTGATCTGTGCAGGCCTCGCTCTCCTGAGTTTTCACAGAGTGGTAGTCTTCTTTGGGACTTTGATGGGAGTCCAGGTCTACTGTAGGCACAGTGTCGCACATCATCAGGAGGGTTTAGAGAGCAAAGCCAGAGTGGGCAAGTCCCTTCCTCCAGCCTATTTGGTGTGGAGAAGTCTGCAGTTGGCATGAATCTACTCACAACAGGTCACATAAATCAGCCTCATGGTACATCAGCCCGAATCATCAGAAATTGTCTTTCAGTCCCTCAAAGGCAGTTCTGTGAACTTCCCTCTGACTGATGCAAGTTTCTACCTGGGAGGCTCTTGGACAGGAAACTTTCTGTTATGGTTCCAAAGACCCTATCAGCAAGGACCAGTTTTCAGGTCTCTCCACATCACTTGCTGCATGAGTTCCTTTCTTTTTTTTATGACACCCGCAGTTAAATTTGGCTACAGAGCGTTATTAAATCCTCCATCTTCCGCGGGAGTTCACTGGCGCCTCTCAGGCTTGCCAAATCGTTCTGTTGTTTTGCTGTTCTTTCTATCTTAGCTGGACTACAAATCAAAGTTTCCATAAAAATCCCCACACGGCTTGGCCAGCACACCCCGGGAGTTGGTTTTTAACCTCCTTTCCTGCTGCTGCTTTATCCAGTTTTGTTCTTTTCAACCAGGCAGTTCTCTGGAACCTCTTCTGCTCCTCTGCACCATGTGGTGTGGGATCCACTGGCTTAGGTGATGTTCTTTCCTCTGTCAAGAAAGCCAATGAACGTTTGCATGACCGTCCTCATGCCTTTCCAGCCTCTCACCAAGTCACAGGGTGATCCCTGGTGGTGCAGTGTTTAAACACTCAGCTGATAACCGAAAGGTTGTTGTTATTGTGTTTTTAACTGGATCGTCGCTCACCCTTCAGTGGGTTTCTAAAGGTTTAGGGTTTCTCCCTTTTTCTTCCATAGATCAGCTGGTGTATTCGAACCATCTGCTTTTGTGTTGGCAGCACAACTCTTTACCTAGTAGACTATTAGAGGTCAGAACTGAAAGGTTATTGGTTTCAATCTCTCCATCATCTCTGCTTTGGGAGTAAAAGAACTAAAGATCTGTTTCCATAAAGATTGCACCAAGAAAAACCTGTGAAGTGGTTCTGCTCTGTCCAGGGATGGCTGTGAGTCATAGTGAAGGGACTCAACATCAACTTTATTAAAAAGACTTAAAGATCTATTTCCGTAAAGATCGCATCAAGAAAATCCTGTGAAGTGGTTCTACCCTGCCCAGGGGTGGCTGTGAGCCACAGTGAAGGCACTCAACTATTACAACCTTATTACTTGCTCATGGCTTACTCATGATAAAAATTACCACATCCACTTCCATGATCCTTCTGCTCTTCACCATATCTAGTTGTCTTAGCTATTATTTTGAAAAATAATATACATATATACTTAAATCATGCATAGCTATTATTATGTTTTTAAAATATAGTGGCCCCATAGAGTTATATTTTTTAATATCCCATGGACTTCCAAAAGAACAAACAGTCTGCTTGGAGGAAGTGAACCAGAGGACTCCTTCTAAGGCGAGTCTGGTGGAACTTCATCCCCTTTGCTTAAAGCATCTCGTCAGAAGGTGCCAGTCCTGGTAAAAAAGATGCTCTGTGAAGAGGAGCAAAAGGCCAGCCGAAGAAAGGTTGGCTCTCCATGAGAAGTATTGACACAGTGACTGCCTTGATAGACTTGAGCGGGGAGGTGGGGGGGATGGGATAGTTAGGGAAGTACTAGATAGTACAGGGGGTTCGGATTTGTTGTTCGTGGAGTCACTGTGAGCGGTTTTTAACCAGATGGCACCTAAAAATGACAACATACATTTAAACAACATTTAGGATACCACATGTACAGAATCTCGAACTCAGACTCATTACCATTGAGAACTAACACACAGCTGGCCTCTCCAGTGGCTTTTCAGAGACTAGACCTCATATGGGAGAAAATCGGTCATCTTTCTTCTATGGAGTCACTAGTGGATTTAAAATAGCAGAGGAGTTACCTTCAACCTGCCAGCACAACTTTCTATGGACTCCACCACTAAGTCCCTCTCACATATACAGCATATATTGTAGACATTATATAAACACATATATGGGAAAGTTCACGCAGCAAAGAAAGCTTCCACATTATAATATTTTCGTATATTGTTAAGTGATATTGGTAACAATTTTTACTCTTTGTCAACATGCTCGTTGTTTCCCTTCTGGGTGTTCACTTTCCTTTTGTCTAGCTTCACTGTTCTCCTCCCTTCTTCTTGCCTTTGTGTTCATTGTTGTCATTGTTAGGTGCTGCCAAGTTGAGTATAATTCACAATGACCCCTGGATAAGAGATCTGAACCCTGCCCTATCCTGTGCCACCTTCACAATCTCTGATACACCTAAGTTCATTGTTGCAGCCACTGTGTCGAAAGTTGAAGGTCTTCCTCTCTCTTGTCAGCCCTCCACCTTCTCAAGCGATAGTTTCCCCGAGAAATAGCCTCTCCTAGCAGCATGCCCATGGGAGAAGGATGAGCAGTCTCTTTCCGTGCGACTACGGCCTCTGAAAACCCGCTGGAGGGTGGGCTATGGGTTAGTTCCAACTTGACAATACAAAACAACATCAACATGCCCGAAGTATGTGAGACAAAGCTTTATGACCTTTGCCTCCAAGAAGCAGTCTGTCTACGCCTCCTCCAAATTTAATGTGCTTATTCTTTTGCCAGTCCATCGATGTTCACTGTTCTCCAACACCACAGCTCAAAGGCATCAATTCTTTTTCTGTCATCCTCATTCATTGTATAGCTTTCATAGGCATAGGGAGTTATTGAAATGGCTATGGCCTTTATCAGGTGCACTTTCATCTTCAAACTAACATCACTGTTCCTCAATGATTTGGAGAGGTCCCTGACTGTAGACTTTCCCAGTGCAATACATCCCCTGATCTCCTGACTGACGATGCCAAGTGGTTGTGGATCCAAGTCAGATGAAGTAATTGACAGTTTCAATCTTTTCTCCGTCTATCATGATGCTACCTATTGGTCCAGTAGTGAGCATTTTTGTTTTCTTGATGTTGAGATTCAATCAATATTAAAAACTAAAGAAGGTGACATTAAGATTGGGTCTCATCTAGATGTCTTTTTAAAAAGCAGAGTGGTGGAATTGTGTATTTTATGAGTCAGTCTGTTGTTGAACTGGAAGGTGACCTCCCACAGGGGCTTCAGTTCCAGGTTTAAAAGGTATGAGATGATGGCAGTCTCTTGAGTTTATGTAGTTACTACATCTTAAATATGAATTACATCTCAAGAACAAGCAAACAGGTTCTCACAACTGGTCCAATACGCAATATTATGATTGTTGTTTTTGATTGCCTTCAAGTCGAGCACGACTCATAGCGACCCTGTGAACAAAAGGCCTGAAGCCCCTCTACCTACACCTGTCGGCATTCATCATCATCATAATAGATAGAGAAAAAATGAAACTGTCAATAGTTTCATCTTACTTAGATCCACGATCAAGACACTTGGTACCAGGAGTCAGGAGACCAGGAGATGTATCATACTGTGAAAGTCTCAGTCAAAGACCTCTCCTAATTATTGAGGAGCAATTATGCTAATTTGAAGACCAAGGGGCATTTGACTCAAATAATGGTCTTTTCAGTCACTTGCTGTGTTTCTGAGAGCTGGACAAAGGTAAGGATGACAGAGGAAGAGTTGGTGCCTTGGAATTGTGGTGTTAAGAATACTGAATACCAATGAGCATGGACTGCCAAAAGACAAAATCTTGGGTGTGCTCCTTGGAGTGAAAGGTGATAACATTTTTCTTACATACTTTAGGCATGTTGCTAGGAGAGGATATTCCCTGGAGAGAGAGATATCATGGGTGGGAAGGTGGAGGGGCAAGGAAACCAGGTGGACCGAAACAGTAATGGGCTCTGCTGTGTCAGAGATTGCGAGGATGACGCAGGACAGGACTGGGTTTAGATCTGCTGTTCTTAGCGTCGCTGTGTCATAGCACTTGACACAGCAACCTCTTCAATAAATTTGGAATAATTAATACTCAACTAGATTCCCTGGTTCACACTCAGCACCCAATCCTTAAAATACTCCTTTGGAATAGGCATAATTAGTATCTTCATCTCTTCAGTGAAAAAATAGTCAAAGGCCAGTGTGAAAACATTTCCAGTAAATTCTCTCTGAATAAAGAGGGAATCTGGCTTTGTGTCTGGTCTGGTTTACATAACATTTATAATGACATGGAAAATTTTTCCAACAGAGTTCATCTTTATGTGTTTTTCTAAATATCTGTATGTTTTAAAAGTTTAAAAACTTTAGGCCAATAAACCCTCAGAAGTTTGGCATGCAGCCCATTAACTGTAACTTGGGTTTTTTTTAAGTGATTACTTGAAAAAGTTTAACTTGTTTTATGTAACATAAACTTCTCTTTAATTAGAGGTCTTGGACGGCACGTCTTTGATCTTCAGAACAGTGTTTTGTAAGAGGCTGATTAAGGTTCATTGAAATAGGAAGTCCTCTTAATTTCTGGCAGTTGCTGTTTCCATTTTAATTGCATCTCCAGCTGGTTCAGCTTTCTGTCATGTAACAGTTCTATAAAATACTTAAAAATGAAGAGCCAACAAGTTTAAATAAGATTTGACCAAAAACCAATGTAATGATGTTCTTTTTACAATGAATATGATATTTAATAGTTACAAAATAGCTATCTTCCTTTTTAATGTGGTAGAAATCAAAACCAAAAATGGCACAACACAAACACCACAAAACAAACAAAATCCTCATAATCGCACATTTTAAACAGCATTTTTAAAAAAAAAATATATTCACATTTTTTAGTATATCCTGTACCAAAAACAAGAAGTTAAAATATATGGAAGTTTCTAAAACAAACTGAACAAGTTTGTAGATACAATGGTGATGGATAGGAATTATGGGAAATCAGTGCTGGAGATCAAGTGTGGAATAACTTAAAGAGAACATTCCACATTCCTGGGGGCCTGTTTAGAACAGCCCCCACATTTCAGTAAGTTCCTTTTCAGTATCTGCATCAACACTTCACTTTGACAGATAAACTTCCAAGTGCTACCACTGAGGAGGGAGACAAATAACATTTTTAAAATAAGGTCTAACTCTTCTGGTTTCATAATGCTTTGCCTCCACGGAAGCTATTAAAGACTGCGGAATCTGAGTTGAACCAGAACTGACCTGTGAAGGAGAGGAAATACCCAAATCCACCCGCTCTTCCTCAAGTCTTGAACCTGGTGGGCGGGGTTTCAGAGAACATCTTTTTTTTTACCAATGGATGGATTTTAATTTCCCCATCAAAACTCACATAGCTCACTCAAATCCTTCCAGCCTTTAAAGTGGAGGAAGGGACATTCCCTTCCACCAGGTAAAGGTTTTAAAAACAAACAAACTCCTGAGGTGTGGAAATCTGCAGTCTAAAGGGAGAGGCTTACTAGAGGAAATTTAAAACCAAACCAAGTGGTCAATTCTGACTCTGTCAACTTTTCTTTGAGTTCTGAGCTTATAAATCTTTAGGGAAGATGACTGCTCATGTTTCTCCCTCACAGAGTCTGGAGTGTTTGAACTCATGGACTTTTGGTTAACAGTGCTATGTGCAAGGCACTATGGCCCCAGGGATCCCTAATTATAGGACTGTTAAATGCCTTCCCTGCCCTCATGCCTTACACCAAAGGTCTGCTAGGTGGTAATTCTGTTAGGTCCTGTGAGAGGTTCTGGAAGCACAGGTAAATGTCGCACTCTTAAGAAAAATAGTCACGGCAGTGGTTCAAATGCATATGGTGCTTCATGGAAGAAAGATGGACTCTCTCCTTCCATAAACATTATTGTCTTGGCCACCTGATGCAGGGTCACCTTGAGTCAAAACTGACATGGTGGAAGTGGTTGAGAAGTTGTGCAGTCCATTTTGACACATAGTGACCCCACATGACTGAGTACAACCATCCCATGGGGCTCTGGTGAAGAAGTCTGGAGGGGGTGGAGCTTCAAACCCAAAGGCTTCTCTCTATTCATTGGAGAGAAAGAGGGTCAATTTCTTTCTATGTGATTTACAGCCTCCTGAAAACCTACTAGAGAAGCAGTTATGGTCATTTCTGACTCACAGCAATGATAATTTTGTTTGAAATTTTAGGGAGCAGATCAGCTGGTCTTCCTCTGTCCTTGCAGACCTTTGTGGTTATCAGTTGAATGCTTAATTGTTGCCTTGCCCAGGCTTCTTTCACAATACTACCCACCCCAACCACGGCCTTCAAGTCAATTCTGACTTACGGCTTCCTTCCATCGGATTTCTGGGGCCACACATCTTTATGAGAGGAGTCAGCTTATCTGTCTTCCAAGAGGCAGCTGATGGGTTCAAATTGCACACTAATAATTTAAGCTCTATGTGCTGCTGAGATCCTCTGAAGAGTGCCAGTAAAAAATAGAGAAGAGTGTTAGATGTATTCACAGTGTGACTGCAGCATGACCCATCCGTAAAGACTGAGGATGGTGCAGGACCTATTGTGATAGGGTTTGAATTGGAGCCAGCTTCAGAGCACCTAGTAAAAATAGAATACATTTCATTCCCATGTATTTAATGGACTCTGAAACCCTCTGAAAGGTGAGCTATGAGTTGGTTCTGACTCCACTGTTTTCAAAAGCAACAAATTTAATATTGAGTTCTGCTGCTGATGTGTGTCTTGTGTAGGTCTGATTACTGAAAGACCAAGAATCCAAACTGCAAGGGAAGTAGTGTCCTCCCGTAAGTTTACAGTCTTGAAAACCCAGTGAAAAATCACAAAGAAACCAACTTGGCTGTCAATGGATTAAAATTTTTTGTTTAATTAACTTAATAGCACAATTTGTTGTTGTTGTTGTTATGTGCTGTCGAGTCGTTTCC
>NW_006399868.1:7268609-7272295 GCF_000299155.1 Elephantulus edwardii | reverse complement strand
CCTGCTATTTCAGAAGTGGGTGGCCAATCCTTCTTCCTAGTCTGTCTTAATCTGAATGTTCAGATTTAGAGGAGTATCTGACAGACAGCAATTTGTAATAGCACAATAGTAACATTAGTATCTTAGTTTTCATAGTGCATCATGGTTATATAAACTCACTGAGACTCATTGTTGAAACTCATTGTCAGGTTGGAACTGACTCACAGCTGACCCTCCCTTGGGTATTTGAGGCTGTAAATTCAATCAAGAATATATGGAAATTCTCAAAACTACATTTTTGTTTTTATGTATGTTCAAAATTGTCTTAAAATTTAAAAAGTACTAAAATTATCTCATAGAGCTTTTTAGGTACACAGTAACACATTTCAATTCTGAAAGTAAAGTTGAAGTCTCAATTGAACTTCAACTTGGTCTGGAAAAATTACCCCTATTGCTCTTTCCGAGTATGTTCGTTATTTGATGAAATCTGAGTGCCCAGATCTTCTTCTGGGGGGGGCATTCACATACAGAATGAAGAGCTAAAGCTTTACCTGCGCTCTGATTTCTGGCCTGCGTCACACTTTCCCACCCAGCCCCTGAGGACCCAGGGCAAGAGCCAGACTGAGTCTAGGCACTTTTTCACTTCTGCTCACAAAAAGTCGTCTCTCTTTAGTTTGTGAGAAGAAAAGAAGCAGTCACTAAGTCAGCTCACTGGCGTTTGTGTGTGTCTTTTCTCTCTTCTCTCTCGTGCATGTCTCCTCCACGTTAACTTGCCAGCTAACTGCATTTCTATTGCTGGATCAGCTCTTGTCTAGCTCTTTGTAACAGATGGAAAATGTGGCCAAATACAATTCATATTTCCTTGGTTAAAAATGTCTGTTAACAGCTCATTACATTTCTTTCCGACTCCGCACATCAGAGCTACATCCAATTTGAGGCAAATACATTTTTGTCAAAATTTCGACTGAATGTTTTACATTCATCTAAAGCTGTAGCTGTTATACTTAATTAGGTTGCACTTTTATTGGAGGAGCTGGAGCTTAAAATCAATTTATTCTGCTCATTTAAACCTTGACCTCTTTTGCTTAGAAAACCAAAGGCAAAAAAAAAATCTTGCATTTTATTCCATAGCTTTGCTATTTTCGTGTTAAATATTAATAATGTGAATTATTGTGACTCATAATGGTGAATGCACTTATAATTGTTTATAATTAATCAAATTTCATGTTTAATGGAGGACATTCTTTAAAATGCTGTGCTTTTTTCCTCTTAAATTATAGAAATAAATTTTATCTAAGAGTCTAAAAAATAATTGTATTCCTAGTTTTTTCTGTTAATGAGGGATGGTTGACTATGTGGTTAACATGAGACGGTAGAACATTTGTCATTTCAGGATCTGTTTGGTTCCCAAGAAATCTCAATATATTTTGCTAACACTGCAAACTTTGCCAGCCTCAATTCTACCTTTTTGATACTACTGGTATGATTGACAGAAATTTTTTCCAAATGCTGTATATTATTGGTAAGATTGTACTCTGTCTCAAATGAGCTCACCTCACATCAGCCCACCGTTTTAGCTTGGTCTCTATAATTTGCCTGAAAAGTCCACCACCCAACTGATCCTAAAATGCCCAACGTTTCTAGAAGTCTTCGAGTCCCCGGCCCTCCTTAGTCCATGTGGACATTCATCCCTGTACAGTATCCTCAGATGCTCCGAAGGCAGCCTATGTTCACAACCATCTACAAACACCCAGCTGTTCCATTAAGCCAGCAAGTTCTATGAGTCAATCATCAGTCAACGAGATCCAGCAACAAAAAGTTCCATCACTTCCATCACTCTGATGCTTTCTTTATCCTCTTTTCCTCACTCGTGAAATTCTCAAGGACCTGGCTGTCATTGTAAACATCTCCACTGGTGCTCTGCTCTCTCCCCCAATTCTGATTAAAAGCAACTTCTAGGTGGGCAATGTGTGATTCCAGCTCTTTCTCTTTGCTGTCTGAACGATTTCCTTCTGTTTTTTTATCTCCCTGCTGACTGAAATTTGACTGTAACTCCCCAAGATGAACCAGCCATGTAGGACACTGAACTCCCTTGGGAATAAGACCCTGTAGGGCCATAACCAGGGCCCTTAGACCCATGCTAGGGGTGGCTGTTCCTAATTTTCAATACAGAAGAATCTCTCTTATTAAAATGTAAAATGGTATAATCATTAGGGAAAGTAGTTTGTGACTTGCTTAGAAAATTAAGAATAGAAATAACACATGATCCAGCAGTGCTACTAAGTTTATATCCCAAAGGAATAAGACCTATGACAAAAATGGACATAAGCACACACACCCATGTTTATTGCAGAATTATAAATAATAGCATTGAGTTGGAGACAACTCACATGTTCATCAACAGAGGAACCCTGTTGGGAGAAAGAAAATGGTCCCATCTGGATTCTCAGGCTGTGTGTTTCAAGAGGAGCAGATTATCCATCTTTCTACCACAGGCAGAGTCTGGTCAGTTCAAACCACTGATCTTTTGGTAACTGGCCCAATTCTTAGTTTTCTTCCAGGGCTCCTTAAATGATGGAAGCATTGGACAAATTTGCTGCAAAAAAATTTCCTTCAAGTCTTTGGCAAAATGTCACATTGAGGACTGAAGTGTGCCTGCTCCAAGCCAGGCTATTTTTGGTTGTCTCATGCATTTGAAAGCTGATCGATGAGTAAGAAATACAGAAGAGGAATTGATGTCTTCGAATTATGGTGTTGACAAATATTGAATGTGCCATGAACTTCCAGAAGAATTAATAAATCCTTATTGGATAAAGTACAACCAGAATACCACATAATAGTGACTTGCTTTCATGCACTGGGTGAGTTTCTCAGGAGGGACCAGTCCTCAGGAAAGGATATCAAGCTTGATGAAATAGAATGTCAGCAGAATTGAAGCAGATGAGGGAGAGAACTGTTTAAAAGGGATATATGATTGGATCTTATTGTCGTGACAGATGTTCAGAATGACGGCTGCACAGTGGAGTGGACTTGGGGGGAGGGATTGCATAACAATGAAGGAGTTCTTTTACTTTTCAAGGAGAGTGAATTGGGTGGTAGTGGATAGGAAAGGAGAAAAATGCAACAATGAATGAATGGAGCCTCTAAATCTCTGTAAACTTTATTAAAATTAATAAAAAACAGAAAAAATAGAATTTCGGCAGAAAAGAGGAAGATCCTCAGTGAGCTGAATGGACACAGTGACTTTAACAATGAACTCAAACGGAGCAACAATTGTGAAGACTGGCCAGTGTTTCGTTCATGTTCTAAATTGGCTTACTGTGAGCTGGAATCAAAGAGATGGAACCTGAAAACAACAGAAGTGCAAGAATTTAGAAATGATTTTCTGAAAATATGTATAAGGTTGATAGTATTGGAGTTAAAAAATGAACAATCTGAGAGGTCTTCATTGCTAGTTGCTTAAACTGAACAAAAGAGGAGCTGGATTTGTCATCTTGACATTTGTTTTTCCTCTCCTCATTGGAGCCTTTTCTTCCCTGTGCTTTGGCTTCTTTGCGCTCCAGTGCAATTTTCAGAGTCTCTTCTGACATCCATTTTGGTCTTTTCTTCCTCTTCTGACTTTGCAATGACCGTTCGCACTCTTCCTGGATGATACTCTTCATATCCTCCCACAACTCATCTGGCCTTCATTCATTAGTGTTCAAAGC
>NW_006399868.1:7253303-7266539 GCF_000299155.1 Elephantulus edwardii | reverse complement strand
CCCTCTATGAGGTGGATTGATTCAGTGACTGGGGTAATCGGGATGGGAGTGTCAGAGACAGTGCGATTGGCACAGGACAGAGCGGAGTTTAGGGCTTTTGTACATAGGGTCGCTATGAGTCGCAGGCGACTCGACGGCACATAACAACAACAACAACAACAACAACAACATTGGAGCCTTGCTGATTCAATGGATAAGCAAAGGGTTGGCCACTTGAACTCAACCAGGGACTAAGGGGAGAAAAGGGCTGTGAAGTTGTTTCCAGAAGGATGAGAGCCCAGAACACTCGTTGGTGGTCGGTTCTGTCGTGACTTGCGGGTTTGCCGGGGATTGGATTCTACATGATGGCACAGAGCAATCCCTTCTCTTGGGTTTTTACTTTTGTACAGAAGTATTGAACGTAGTACACAATCAACTCCTCTGTTTATGTATACCTGCAAGACTTTGGCATTTAAAAACTTTTTCTTCTCCTCAAAACCAAGATTTTCTGGAAATTAGAGCACAAACAGATGCCTCTACCATTTTATCAATATAGTAACATTACAAACTGTTGGAGAATCTGCCCTTCCCCTTGGCAGCATCTTGAAAGTTTATGCATGTGTTTACCAAGTTCAAGTTGCTGAGATACCTCAAGGACGAATACCAGAAAGCAACCCTGTGTAAATGCATCACTTGATTGTGTTGCTGATAGTTTTATGTCCCTTACATTTTTGTACTTGGAGTGCTGTCAATATTTCTCTAGCCTTTTGCTTCCTGGTTCAAAACTTACCTCTTGACCTTATTTTCTCACAATATTTTATCTCTCCAGAGTTGTGCCCCACTATTACTTGTCTTGTACTCTTCTTGACTCTGCCATCTTGATTCCCTCGTTCTGCTTCTTGACCTTGACCATCACAAGTCTCCTCTGGAAAATGGTTGAGAGCTTCTAAGAATTTCTTCAATTTTAAAAGATTCTGATTTCCTAGTCTGACTGCATCGTCTCAGCTGTGAAGCTTCCCGGAGTTGCCCCAGACAGCTGTCAGGGTTCGCTGAGAGTGGCTTCCTAGTGCATTGCATTCTTGATGATGATTTCCTTTAGAAAGCTCTGTTTTCAGTCATTTGTCAGCACACATGGGTTGTGCCCTGTCAAAGCTCATTGTAGGAACTGATAGGCACTAAAAAGAATGCAGAAATTGAATAACATATAATAGAACTCCTCAGTGGTAATGCTAGTCAAGAGGGAAGGCAAGGATTAAAAAATAATAATTGGAAAATGAAATTATTTTGCAAAGCATTCTTCTGATGTTTGTTGAGTGCTTTGCACAGTCTGAGAATTGTGCTAAAAATGGGGCAAACACATGAAATTTAAGCCACAATATAAAGGAGCGTATGTCTTGTAGAAGATGCCTTTCACGTGCCTCTCAACCCTTAGGGAGCTCTGGCGGGCGAGGGAGTAGGGGGTTGCACTATAGACCCAAAGGCAGGGAGTTGTAATCCACCAGCTGATCTGTGAGTGAAAGATGGCCATGTGTTTTTGTATGGTTTTATGTCACACCTTATCCACTTACATCCAAAAAGATGAAGGCCAGGCA
The DNA here is from genome assembly GCF_000299155.1 of Elephantulus edwardii. Classification (NCBI taxonomy): domain Eukaryota; kingdom Metazoa; phylum Chordata; class Mammalia; order Macroscelidea; family Macroscelididae; genus Elephantulus; species Elephantulus edwardii. The sequence goes on along the minus strand of NW_006399868.1, from coordinate 7,264,968 downwards.
CTAGTGTACCAGACCTCTACATAGTCTTGACCTTAAGAGACAAGAGTGAAAGTTCATGTCAGGAGGGGCCAGTCCTTGGGAAAATAATGATGCTGTGAAAGATAGAGTCAGAGAAAGGGACGATGGCCCTAACAGGATGATTGACACAGTGACTGTAACGAAAGAGTCGAGCATCTCAGCGATAACAATGCGAAGCAGCATAGGGTGAGGTTCAGAGCTGTTGTTCATAGGGTTGTGTGAGCCAGAGCTGACTTCAGACCTGACAACAACAATGCTGTCAGTGAAACATTAATGACATAGCTTATATCATTAAAGTCGTCACTAGTATTGCACTGGACCAGTAACCAAGGTTTGCCTTGATCAGTACTGGGCACAGGAAAGGAATCCCCAGAGTGGAATCAGCTAACTACATGGGCTCCTACTCACCAGTGCTGATTTCACCATTGCTTTTACTAGATATACGAACAATCATCCACAGAGCCTGTGGTGACCCTGGACACAACACCGTCCCAGGAGAACGCCAGCTATGCTCCGTGGACAGGTCAGTCATGCTGGATCTCTTTAACCCCAGATGCTCATCCTGTATGGAGTGGCACATGTGTAGAGTTTGAAATCAATTTCCTTACGTAGGACAGAACAATACTATGAATAGATTGTAACACATTGACCCACTGACATTGTGAGAAGAAAATGTGAACAAAGGGATATGTGTTACAACACAGGAAGCACCAAAACCCAAACCATCACTACTAAGTTGATTCTAACTCATTAACTTGACAGTAGAACTCCCCTTGGCGCTTCCAGAAATGAGATCTTTACAGCAGCGGTCTACCAGATTGTTTTCCTATTGAGTAATTGGTGAATTCAAACTCCAGGCTTTTCAGTAAGTGACTTAGTGCTGAACCAGCATACCATCACGATTTCTAAAGGACTATGGCAATGGGCACATCATGTGTGATCCCAGAAGTCACCACATGACAGAGAGGAGTGACCTCTTAGAAGTGTTTGATGGTGTCATAGTCAAGATGTATTCCTTGGTGTTGGTAGTGTTAGCATCAGCTAGATAGCACACACCTTAAGTTGGTGACCACTTGGTCTTGGAAACAAGGAGAGGACATGGGGTCTGGACAGGAGTGAGGGGTAGGAGCCAACTGCTTAAATCAGCACTCAGTACCCTGTCCACTTGGGGAAGCTGGGCGTTAGGTCTCTGTAGCGCAAACCTTCTGGTTCTAGAGACTCCACTTCCTAGACATGGAACACACCTCTTAGAAAAGGCAATAGAACTCCCTGGAAGCAAGAAAGTCATTTCTGGATCACTTTAACATCGTTGAGCCAAGCCAATCTGAGCACTCTCCCCAGGGGCCTGCAAACTGTGGACTTCTCCGTCTGCCCCACAGAACGGACTACTCCTCCCCGTGTGGGTGCGCAGGACCTCCTTGTTAACATCTTCAGCCCGTCCTCTCTCCAGAGGATGTTGTCTTTGCTCTCACATCTGCACTAGTTAATTCTCTACCACTGGCTGTACTGTTAGTTCTCTGTTCAAATTTGAGGAGAGTTTCATTGATTTCTCCAGGACTCTAGCCCTGGGAAGTATGTGTTCTCCACTTTGAAAAATCTGGGCAACCAACAGAAAGAAAGCTATATTGTTACTAAAAAAAAGTTTTGAAAGAATAATTAAATTATTGGACAATATGCAGAAGTAAAATTTTTACTGAAAATAGGTAAAATACATATACATTTATACAGTGATAGACAACTGCCAGAAATGGAAACAGGAATGAGGAAAGAAGATGTGGAGTGGGGGTATTACTGCTACTCGCAGCTAAAAGCAGAAAGTACTAGAAATATATTGTGTTTTATTTACTATGCAAAGGCAATCAATTGTGTGGATCATAGTAATTTATGAATAAATTTGTGAAAATGAGGATTTAGAACATTTAATTGTGTGTTAGGTAACTCGTACTTAAGTTGTTCAACCAGAACACAGACATACTATATGGTTTAAAATTGGAAAAGGTGTCTTTTAGAATTGTATCCTTTAACCATACTTATTAAATATGTATATTTAGCTAATAAATCATGAAGCTAGGTCATATGAAGAAGAAAGTGGCGTCAGGATTTGATAAAGATATATTAACAACTTATAATATGCAGATGAATCATCCTAACTTGCAGAAAACAAAGACTACTTTAAACATTTAGTGATAGTTTAGAGGCTAGAACCCTCTGTATGGATTTTGTCTCAGCATAAAGTCAAAAGCCTAATATCTGGAACAATACAAGGTTATTCAGAATTTAGGTGTATTACATTGTAGTTATTTAGGTGTATTACATTAGACATACCTGCTGTAGAAGACCACTTCAAACATGTCTCTTTGAGGACTAAGGTTGGTCTGACATGAGCCATGGCATTTTTAACAACCTGATGTGCATTTAAAAGATGGACAAAGAGTATGGCCGACGAAGAGGAGACTTGGTACCTTTGAAGGGTGGTGATGGCAAAGGTTATTAACAATGCCGTAGACTGCCAAAGGAACAAATCTATTTCAGAGGAAGTAGGGTAGAAGAAGGTAGAAGTCTCTTTGCCTCATATATGCTGGGCATATTCTCAGGGATGGCAGAGGGCTTGGTAAAGTGGAAGAGGAGGAAGGTCCTCGATGAGATGGCTTGACACACTGGCCACAATAATGGGTCCTAATAGAGAAGCCATTGAGGACGTGCAGAGAGCAGCAATGTTTTTTTCTGTTTTACATAAAGTCACTAAGAGTTAGAACTGTCTCCAAGGCAGTTAATAGCATCCCATTCACTCAAATTTATTAAGATGAATGATGAAGATATGTGAAAGAAGTATGTGAAAACATTTTTAACATTAAAAGATTGTAGGAACGAAGTTGTTTTTCTTTATCACTTTCATTGTCACTTTGTTTTTGGTGCTGCTGTTATTTTGTTTTCATTACTTTTATGGCTCATACAGAAAATTTAAAGCCAGTAAGCTCAGACTTTGAGAATTTATTTTCAGTGCTAGCTAACAAAATACCAATGAAAATAATCAAATGCAATAACGTGATGGTGGCATAAATAATATCTTGCAATTCCCCAGCCAAAATAGTTTCCAAACTTTGTATTTTATTCTTTTCTGTATTAATGTATTGATTGTATAATTTTTTTCTGTATTTCAGTTTGTATCAGAGATGGAGATTCTTTGTGAAAGTTGACATAACATAACCAAGGAAACTTTTATGAAAAATGCAACTGGTTAGACATATTGCTTCGTATTTTTATCATCAGAGAGTTGGACAATGACTAAGGAGGATAGAAGGAGAATTGATGCCTTTGAGCTGTGGTGCTGGAGAAGAGTTTTGAGGGTAGCATGGACTGCTAGGAAAACAAACAGATTCATCCTGGAAAGGGTTAAACTGGGCAGCTCCTTGGAGGCAAGGGTTCTGAGGCTCCGTCTAACATACTTTGGACACGTTGTAAGGAGGGACCGGTCCTTGGAGAGGGACATCATGCTTGGGAGGGTGGAGGGACAGTGTAGGAGGGGAAGGCCCTCTATGAGGTGGATTGATTCAGTGACTGGGGTAATCGGGATGGGTGTCTCAAAGACAGTGCGATTGGCACAGGACGGAGCAGAGTTTAGGGCTGTTGTACATAGGGTCACTGTGAGTTGCAAGCAACTCGATGGCACACACATGGCAACAACAAAAACAACAATGCTCCGAAGGACACACAGATATTTTCAGGAAAATAACCTGTAGTTACGGGCTTAAGTGGAATGCTGTTGGCATGATGCACAACGGATCGGGTTGCTAACCAATGTGTCAGCAGTTTGAATCCACTAACCCCTTGTGGAGAAGGATGGGAAGTCTTCCCCTTAAGATTTACAAACCTAGAAACCCAACCAATGACAATGCAGATCACTCCAAGTCAGAATCCAGTGGAGACTGTGTTGTTGTTAAATGCCGTTCAGTAAAACTCATAGCGGCCCTATGAACAGCAAATCTGAGCCCTGTCCCATCCTGTGCCACCTTCACCATCTGACACACTCAAGGCCATTGTTGCACTCACTGTGTAAAGTCATCTCATTCAGGGCCTTCCTCTCTTTTAAGGATCCTCCGTATTTCCAAGCGTGATGGCCATTCCAAGAAATTGCTTCTTCTAACAACGAGCTCATGAGACGAACAAATACATGAACACGAACAAGCCCACGAGACGAACAACAAGTACATGAGGTGAAGCTTTGTCATCTTTGACTTCAGGGATCATTCTGGCTGCTATAGATTATTGAATTTAAATCTCACTTATGCACCAGACAAGTCTCAGGGGTGAAGATAGCTTAAGTGGGGTCAATAAAAGCCCTGGTGTCACCATGCTTCTAACATCACAGGACCATTGACCCATGCTCAGCAAGGATGTCTTCCTCCATTCATTCTAATAGATTACTTTCTCCCTCCGTGCCTTTCACACTACTTCTCTGAAAAGTCATGATAAAAATCTCCATTTTCCTTTTATTAAAGATTCAGTAAGGAAATAAAGTAAAAGTTAGTAAATTACAATGTTGATGGTAATTAACATCTGAGGAATGCTTATAATGTTTCCAGCCGTCATATTATGAACTTAAATTTTATTCAATAATGTGAGGTCAGTCCTACCTATTGCCTCAAAGGGCAACGTTTGCCCAGGATGAAGCCGAGAAGACAGAAGAGGGTGGAATACAAGGACTAATGGAAACAGGAATCTTTGTAGGAAGGGGGCAGAGTGTGGTTACAATGTGCAGATTGTAATTAATGTCATGAACATATAAACAGTTAAGTGACAAATTAATTCACAATGTCAAGCATGTCCACTTAAATGATAATAAAATAACATCTGATTTTAATGTAAGTGTAAATTTTAAGGAAATTCTGAATGTAATTTTAAAAGTTTGTGGTCTTTTTGAAAGTCAAGAAAAATCATGGAAGTAATTGTTGAGAAAAGCACTGTTACGAAAGACCTGAACACTTGTATAACTTAGCAGACAGAAATCACGAAGATGATTCAGGCTATGCGGACGTTTAGATCTGTAGTTCATAGGGTCACTGTTTTTTGTAGTTAACTTGAAGGCACGCAACAACAACAGTAATATAATCTTTGCGTGCCAAGATAAGGATTTCTACAATTCAAATAGTATCTTTGATTTCCACTGAGATTAAATACCACAGTAGCATTTTTGAGCCATTCTTTGTTGAAAGTGCTGTGGATTAACATAATGTCTTGGACAAAGGTTATGTTTGCTTTCTGTGCAGGAAACAGAGCTTCCATAGTACTAAAGACATTGATCTTGTGCAGTGTGTTTATACTGTCTAAGAGACATGACCAATTATTTTGATTATAAAGGTCACTTAAATGGCTCCCTCATCCATTTAGGAAATAGAAAAAAAATTTTAACACCATTATCTAACATTTTTAGCCATGAAAGAGTGATAATTTTTATTTAAAATAGAGAAATAAAAATATCTTCCAACACATTGTATATTTTTGACAGCACATTAAGTTGTATGACAGGAATTTTACCAAAGATTCACAGATGTTACTTTTTATGTTTTTCAAATGTGATGAGAAATATACATATATATATATATATATATATATTAGAAAATTGTGCAAAATGCGTGCACACCACCCATGTATGTCAGAATACTTACCTAAGTATTTTATGTGTACAATTCAGTAACTTCAATTACGTTTATAATTAGGCGCAATCAATGCCATCACACACCAAAATCGTTTGATTTCCCAAACAGAAGTTCGGAATCTATGAAGCAGTAAGTCTTCACTATCTCCCCATCCACTGGTAGCTGCTGTACACTTTCATCTCAATGTGTTTGTCAATTCTAGGCACTTCATATAAGGGAGACCAACAAATACTTTTCTTTGTGTCTACTTCATTTAGTGTAATCTTTTAAGTTAGTATATTTTGCTATATTCTGTTGTGTGTATAGTAATTACTGAAGAGCTTATTTCTGCCATTTTGCTGTTTGCTTTCTGCATCTTCAATCCTTTTTGTTCCTCGTTTCTTCCCTTATTACTTTATTGTGCCTAGTTTATTTATTTGACTGTGAATCATTTTTTATTCTTTTCTCATTTTCTGTTGTATAAAATTTCAAGATACTTTCCTTGTGACTATTTAAGAAGCTCTGATGGCCCAGTGGCCTAATGGTAAGGAGTAGCACTGGCAACCCAAAGGCATATAGTTCAAATTCACCAGCATCTCCAGGGAAGAGAGATGGGCTCTAAGCTCCCATTCAGCTAACTGAAAAGCCTCTGAAAACCCAGTGGAGGATCAGCTATGGGTCGGTTTCAATTCAATGGTATACAACAACAGCAACACTTAAGGATTACACGAAACATCTTAAATTTGTAATAATCTAGGTAGAATTGATATAATTCTCACTCAGCAGAAAGCAAGAATTGCATTTTTATTTAGTACTGTCTTTATATCTTGTGTGCTTAATAACAAGATCTATACGTGGGAGGACTGGTGCCACAGTCCTCAGTGAGATGCTATTGACACAAAAGATGTCATCTCTCATGATTCAAAGCCATCATTGCTGTATATAATAGCTGTAGTAAACACTGGAATCTGTGTAGACTGCTCTTTTCAAGTCTTTTGTGGATACAGCTAAGAGTGGAAATGCAGTGTTATAACTCTGTTTTGTACTTCTTAAGGGACCACTATCTTGATCCTCATTCTCCCCTCCTCTTTGTTGTTGCACCTCTTTCTCCAATTCTGTACGCAATCTTCAGTTATGATCTCCTTCACCATGGTCATTGCTGTTGTTGTGGATCGCCTTCGAGTCTAGCACGACTCATAGTGACTCCATGAACAAAAGGCCTGAAGCCTCTCGACGTCTGTCAATGTTCACGGGGTTTCTGGAGGCCTGCTATTTAGGAAGTGGATGCCGCTCCTGCTTCCAGTCATTGTGGGTGGCCAGATCTAATTTGGTCTCAAGGTGTGGAGCCTGCAGTTTGTGTAGTTCGTTAGTTATTTGAACGAATTGCTTCCATTCATCTTGGATTTCCTTCACTCTCCTTCGATCCCTACGAAGGAATCCAAAATTTGCTTCAAAGATGGTTACACCACAGCTTTTAGGGCCCAGTCACTACGCGTGAGAGTCAAATGAAGAGTGATGCCTCTGTGGACTGCATTGTGCCAATGTCTCTGTGGACTTCCTTGACTCCTATTGTCCTCAATTTTGAAGGACAGGTTTTCCACATACAGGTCCTGATGGGGAAGCATCTTCTCTTCGCCATTATGAACTTCTGATCGTTAACACACCCTGAGGTTAGTTCTGACAGTCTGCTTGCATTTTGATGTTTCACCGTAGATGTTAGTTGTTAAATGTCAACTTAAAATCACATCATATAACAGGACTACATAATTATCCATGACCATCATTTCTTTCCATCTTGAATTTTATATCAACACATCTAGTCCATTATTGAAAATCACTGTATTTTAAGCAGGACAAATAAAAAGTGTAGTTACATGTTGAATTTAACAACTAAATGTATTATAATAGGTCTCATCTCTTGATTAGTTTGAGTTTGGAGGCAAAGATAGCAATGAATGTGTCAAAATGCACCCAAGAAATTATAGAGAGATGCAGGAGTCATTTAGGACTAGACTTTACTTTGTAATTTTTTTCTCTTACAAATACTTTTTCAGCACATTGTTTTATGGAAACTGATAAAGTTCAGGAATTCCGTCTATTTCCATTACATGAGATAATGTACCTTAAAATGATAGTCAAACAGTTTTTGGTAGTGTGATTTTTTTTTAACTGTCTTTTGTTTGCAATCCCTTTTTAAAAGACTTTAAATGAGATTTAGTCCCCTACTAATTTTATCCTTTTCAGTTGGAAAACAGTAGCTTTTCTCCACCCCATGTTTCTAATGGAGCTTGAAATTAACATAGAGCTTTTGTTGTAATTTACTTTTTATTATTGTGGTTCTGCAAATTGGCGAATGTTCACAGAGGCTTTAGAAAACATTGTTTAGTGTTCAAGTACGTCAACCAAAGAAAACAATTCTTCTAAACCCTAAACATAGTTGACAGGAGATGGCTCTTGTTTTCATCAAATTAATAAAATGAATTTCCTCCTAAATGCAATATAAATGACAGAGAACCATGAAAACTTGATGATTTTAAATAAACATTGAGTCAATTTCTTTTTCAGGAAAATGAAGACTTTGCTGTTGTTAGGATATCAGGTTGTTATTGTTAGGTGACATCAGCTGACTCCAATGCAAAGTGGTATAATACATAGAAAACCTGTCTGAGCCGGTCTGTCCTCTCATTCTCTGCTGTGATTAAACCCATTGCTGCAGTCACTGCTTCACTCTGTGTTGTTGACCGTTCTCCCCTCCTTTGATGACCCTTCACCTTTCCAAACACGAAGTTTCCTCCAAGGACTAGATACTCCTGACTACATGTCCTGACAGTCTCACAATTTTTGCTTCAAAGGAGAATGCTGGTTTCATGTATACTTAATTCAACACATATTTGTTCCTCCTTTTGACAGTCCATGGTAGATTCAATATTTCTTCCAACCCTGCAATTCAAAGGTCTTCTATTTACTGTCCAATTTTCACTTGCATATGAAGCATTTGAAAATTTGCTTCCAGGGGGTTTGATTATAAGTCCAAGTGAAATAAATCAGTTAATAGTTTCAGTCTCTTTTTCCATCTTTCTTTTTTTTTCTTTTTCCATCTTTCATGATGTAATGATAGTGATATTGCTGTAGAGGTAACATATATGCTCATATTATTTCTATCATGCAAAGCCTCTACCTTAAACATTAACCACCTTTGTTTCTTCTGATAAAATCTTTATTTCTCTATTTGGTTGAATATTTGTAAATTTGTGGGTCCTGGTGGTGAAAGTTCAGAGCCTTCAATCTTGGCCAATTCTGTTAAACTTTATCTTCAATTCTGGCTTCTTTAAGTAAAATGGGTAAATGAAGCCTTGGTATCCGTAACATGTTTGCCTGGTAATGGAAAGGTCGTAGGTTTGCATCCAGCAGCCACTCTGAGGGAGAAGTATAGGGAGTATTTTCCCGTAACAGATTAGTCTGGGAAATCCAGGGAAGGGTAGCTCTGCGTTGGAGTTAACAGCAGGGGGAGAGTTGGTTAAAACTTTGGTGGCACAATGATTCAGCATTTAACTGCTATCTGGTAGGTCCGGGGTTCCAAGCTTCATGAAGTAAATATTATTAGATGATATTTTCCTGTGAAAAGTCAGAGTGGAAAACTGCATAAGGCTGTTATTTTTTAGAGAGGCCTGGTAGCCTAGCAGTTTGAATACACCAGCTGATCCGTGAAAGAAAGTTCTTTCAAGGCAATCTTCTCCTGTACAGTTTGGTTTTGTTGATGTTGTTAGATACCACCTAGTTAACCACAACTGCAGTGAGATCCTAGGAATAAGAGCTAATACCTTTGCCCTATCCTTTCCCATTTTCACCATCTGATTCACTTAAGCCCATTGAAACAGTGTCTTTGTAAATTCATCTCATTGAGGGTCTTCCTCTCCTTGGCTGATACCCCACCATTCTGAGCATGATGTCCTATTCCAAGGACTGGCCTCTCCTAATGACATGTCCAAAGTCGGTGATGAAGTTTCACCATCCTTGACTCTAAGGAGCACTCTGGTTTCACTTTCGTCAAGAGATGTTTTTGTTGTTGTTGTTCTTTTGGCAATCCAGGGCGTATTCAGTACTCTTCACTGCTGCTACAACTTTAAGGTATCAATTCTCTGGCATCCTTATTCATTGTCTAACTTTCGTATGTATAACCAGTAACTCAAAAGACTACGGCCTGGATCAGGCTGAAATCTTGCTAGACCGTCAGCTATGGGTTGGTCCGACTCAACGGTTCATACCAAGAAAAACAGTTCTACTTTGGCACGTGGGATTACTGTAAACTGGGATCAGCTTGAGAACACTCAACAAAACAAGCAAAGTTTGTGAAGGCACCTCTGTTCCTGACTTAAATGGATACAAGATTTCTAGAGATTCCTGCTTAGATCTATGGCTCTCTACAGACTTATCCACTGTGCCCTGCACACTGGTCACTGGTTCTTGCTACAATGGAAATCTTTCCAGCAATGCTAAGAAAATGACTTTTGCCTTTATTAATTTATTTTGAACATTTACCCAGAGAAGTCCTTTATCTGAGGTTCTTTCTCCATTTTTCAGTTTGATGGAATCTCTACATTATACCCTTTAAAGCATTAAAGAAGGCTAATTTTTCAAATACATTTTTCCTAATGGTTTTAACAGCTGTCCCTTTATTGCCTCCATGGCTTATGAATACGAGAGGGTGATGATCAATGAGGTAATTACAGAGAAAGTACAGCCGTTTCAAAGTTAAAGTAAGTGTCCTGGCACGACCCAAATTGTAGTTAATTACCCCTACCCATCTCAATATGCTAAGTAAGTGAAAATTGATCAAGTGTCCTTGTTTGCATGCTTGCATCCTGGTTCTTTCTTGGCCAGGACAATGTTAGGGAAGGACATCAGATGGTCAAGAATGAAAAGCAGATCATTAGACAGCACATGAATATGCATATGAGAACATGTACATTTACACAAGGTATTGACTTTGCTGTGAACAATCAATTGCCTACTTCTTTTGTACCAGCCTCATTCATGTGGTGGTTTGTTGTTTTTGGTTGGTTTTTTTTTTAAGTGTTATAAAGACTATTCTACTGTTGATAGTGGTAAGTGCTGTCGACCACGCCGCCTAGCAATTCTGAACAACATATCTGAACCCTGTCCTACCCTGCGCCATTCTCATCACCTAGGACATACTTGTTCCATTGCTGCTGCATTGGGTCAGTCTATCTCAGTAGGGGTCGTCTTCTCTTTTGTTGAACCTCCCTCTTTCCAAGCAAGATGTTATATTTTTTCCAAGGAATAGCCTCTCCTTTACAACCAGCTCAAAATATGTGAGATGAACAATTGTTATTAACTAGTTCCTTTCACACCAATAAATCTAGCAAATTTTGTGTGCTTTCATATAGAAGCAACTGTGTATTACAAAGGAAAATGATAATTTTATTATGATTATTTACAACTTTCTCAGTCACCAGCTGGAAGACATTTGAAAGAATATGATGTTTCTTCATTTATGAAGACACAGCATAGCTGTCCTTTATAAAAGTTATGAGTTCAGTAAGAAGGGCAAGGGAGTATTATGAAATATAGTAATCTAAGGTTCAAAACCTTGGTGATACTGTAAATTTTACTGCAGCAAAGAAATGACTTTAGGTACAGATACCAGATTTTCTGTTTATAAAGTCATCTCCCCTCTTTCACTGATCCATAATATGTCACTGCATGTCCAAGGACCTCTGGTGACATTGTGGTTAAATATGTCTGGCTGCTACCCACAGGGCAGAGAGTTGGAACCTACCAAGTGCTTGTGGAAGAAAGATGGGGTAGTCAGCTTCTGTAAAGACCTACATCACTGCAAACATTAGGAGACGTCTCTCCTAAGTCCTATAGGGTCACTGGGAGTGGGAACAAGGCAATGGTAATGGGTAAGTGAATTGGGTGCTTTACTCTGTCATCTTCCCCTGTTGGTGTCTATGAAATCTTATTATTAGTTAGATTATTAATTATTA
>NW_006399868.1:7250186-7252598 GCF_000299155.1 Elephantulus edwardii | reverse complement strand
GACTGCTAGGAAAACAAACAGATTCATCCTGGAGAGGGTTAAACCGGGCTGCTCCTTAATGGCAAGGATTCTGAGGCTTCATCTGACATACTTTGGACATGTTGTAAGAAGAGACTGGTCCTTGGAGACGGACAGCATGCTTGGGAGTGTGGAGGGCAGGCACAGGAGGGGAAGGCCCTCTGGGAGGTGGATTGATTTGGTGACTGGGGCAATCGAGGTGAGTGTGTCAGGGACAATGAGATTGGCACAGGACAGAGCAGAGTTTAGAGTTGTTGTACATAGGGTCGCTATGAGTCGCAAGCGACTCGACAGCACATTAACAACAACAACATTTCTCATAACAACTTCATTTCTCACATGTGTCACTTCATCTCTCACTGTGTCACCCTCTAGAAAGTAAGCAGATTTGCTTTGTTATTCCTGACACTTAACACAGTGCTAACATGTAAAATAAAGTTCAAAACATTGACAAAGAAGACAGACATTTTTTATAATATAGTTGACAGCTTTGTTGATTATAAAATCACACTTTGAAGTTTCCTAATCTGCATCTGATATGTAATCCCAATTAGTGTCTTTGGAAGTAAATTTGTCATCTAATGTATGACTATGACTGCAGTCATAACATAGATTTGAACTTTAATGTTGTTGTTAGGTCCCATTGATTTGAATATGGCTCATAGTAATAATATAAAGGAAATTCTACTCTGAAATCTCTGTCCCTTATCCACTCACTGGAAGATAGTGTTTTAAACCACAGGGACCCTCCAGGAACTCTGAAACCATCACATGCTTCAGTCTCAGCTGGTCAACCTTACAAGTTCTGTTCTGGGTACACTCCAGGTATTAGGTAAATTCTGGTTTCTCCATTCTACTTGTTCCAATCTCAGAGGCTGAGTTAGGCTTGAAGGCTGACAAGAAATCTGGATTTTTAACTTAGTGAATGAAAGAACGAGCCTGATAAGGCAAAATGAAGGGAATTTGTTACCCAGTGGCCATAGGGTCAACCAAGTCAGTTGATGTCAAGTTGACTCCAACATACAAAGACTGACCCCATCTGTAACAAGTTGGAAGAACTGTTTTCCATGGTGTTTTCAATGCTGATTTTTGAGAGACCTCAGAGTTTTCTTCTAAAATCACTGACTGGTCTCCTACTCTTCTTCTTCTTTTGATTAATAGATAAATGTTCTAACCATTAGCCCACTCAAAGACTCTTTGTAATATTTACACTACTTGCTGAAACCTCAAACTTCCTCTTAGCAGTAAAACTTCCAAAGAATAGGGATCATTATGTAAAAATGAAATCGAAGTATATTTTACACAATGGTTTGTCATAGCATTAACAAAACTCTACCTGTTATATTGCTATGCTATTAATATTGTTAGATGCTTAACTTCTGGAAAATCATTGATATTAAAGCAATGGATTATTTAAAATTAACTAGCCAGAGTATTTTTAGTGGCATAACATTACTTAGAAATATATAACTAACATATGTTATTGTACTAATATATCTTTTTTAACGTAATTCAACTGTTTTTATTCATTTATTTTTGCATATATTAGGCAAATATTTAGTGAAGTTTTTATTCTGTTTTTGTCTATTTACTAGTTTGTTTTCTTTTATATTTGTGATTTTAGGACTTCTATCTTTCTCTTCCTAAAGAAGTATTAGGAATTTATAGCTCTAAAGGTGGATTTCTCACTGAGACAAATAGAAATTGTGTAGTAATGTATCTTGATTTTTCCAATAACTCTACACTTGTACTTGCTTCTTCCATATATCACACTAAGGAGATAAATAAAAATGCAATTCTTCACCAGTTCTGAAAGCAGAACAACTTGAACATTGAAATTTATTTAACATCTTTCCGTCTCTGAAATATGTCAAGAAATATTTGTGGTCTTTATATTATTATTTTTTCAGATATCCAAACAGATTTTGAATATTTTCCAGAAAAAAAAGTCAGATCTAAGCCAATTTAACTTTATTTTACTGTATACTTATTGATTTTACCTGACTATTGTCCAGTTGTCTGTCTAGGAAGTGGAAATTCTTAGTATAAATATAGAAACACCATCCTGAAGAGTTAAATGCAGAGTTCAGCAGAAGCCCTTGGAACTCTACTCCCATTCATTTGTACAGCTTCGTTCATAGCTACGTCCACTTTCCTAACATTATTATTTTGTTTACTTCTGATAGAAAATTGGACAAATTTATGCAAGTCATGTTTCCTTCAGGTTATCAAATATGTTTTACTTCATAGATATCAAAGATTGCAGAAAGCGTTGCAAGTTTCTCACATGGTAGCATAGCACCAGTTCTCTGTGGCGAATCTTTGACATTTTTCATCCTGTCAGTATTCTCCTTCCATTTCCTCCCTTATGATCTCATTTTTAATACATTTTTA
>NW_006399868.1:7248504-7250033 GCF_000299155.1 Elephantulus edwardii | reverse complement strand
CCCCCCCCCGCCCAGATCACTTTTACAGAAATATAGAGAACTTTTTGTGATTTTTGTTGTTAGGTGGTGTTGAGTTGAGTATGATTCTTAGTGTCTCTACAAACAAATGATCATCTGAACCGTGTCCTATCCTGGGCCATCCTCACCCTCTCGTTCACACTCCAGCCCACTGCTGTGGTTACTGTGTCAGCCCACCTGGTTGAGAGTCCTTCACTCCTTCTTTGTTCCTCCACCTTTTCACTCATGACACCCCTCTCCAAGGAATAGATTCTCCGAGCAACATGGCCAAAGTATGTAAGACAAAGCTTCTTCATCTTTGTCTCCAAGGAACACTCTGGTTGCACCTTCTCCAAGACATAGCTGTTTGTTCTTTTGGTGATGTGTGGAATATTCAGTACTCTTCTCTAACACTGAGCTCACAGGCATCAATTCTTCTTCTGCCATCTTTATCCATTGTCCAGCTCTCTGATACATAGCAAGTGACTGGAATAACCATAGACTGAATCAGGAGCACATGACTGAGGAGGGTGGAAGTAGACACAGTGAGACAATTTGAAAGTATTGCACTTGCAAAAGGTTAGAATTGACAGTGAATCAAAACAGTAGCAATGACCTTCAAAATCCTGGCCAAAACATATAGGAAACTTTTATAAAGAGTGGGAAACACAGGAGAAAGAAGAGTTTAGAATCAAGATCAGTTTGACTTGGAGAATGTTGCAGTTTAAAGTATACCTTAAATTTATACAGAATTTCCTTGCTAATTTAAATATTTTATTTACAATGAATGCATAGACGATTAAGAAACTTCACTAATTTTTATTTTGGGTAATTAGTACTTTTTGACATTTTCTACAAATGTCATTACATGAGGAAATTATTAAAGTTCTGATTAGTGAGTAATTGGTTTGATTTAAGACCTTTTTTAAAAGTTCCATCATGTATTTAAGGAATATACATTAATCAGAGTTATTCTTTCTGAAATAAATACAAGTTAAAAAGTATCTCACTATTTCTGGCATGGTACAAATTTGTGTAGTGAGAGTGTACATGCATTTAGAAAATTTAGTGGAATATAAAGTTACTTTTCCATTAAGAAGCAATCTTTGTCTTATGATTTAAATGCTATTTTAACTAAAATTATGTTTCTCCCTCTCTATGCTATATCCCAGGAGTTGAATTGAAATTGTATAGGAAACTACAAAGACAAAACATTTAAAAATAAGTATTTCTGAGTTATTGAAAATAATGTCATAGGATATTTTGGGTTTTGTGTGCCATGGAGTCAGAACCAACTCATAGCTGACGCTCCAGAGTGTTTTCATGGGCTATAAATTGCATGGGAGGAGAAGGTCCATCTTTTTTTCCCACAGAGCAGCAAATAGATTGAAATCGTGTTCTTTTCTACCAACAACACAATTCTTTACCACCAAGTCACTAGGGCTCCCTCACAGGGTAATACATATTTGTAAAACAGGGTAAAAAAATATATATACACACACATACACCACACACACACACACACACACACA
>NW_006399868.1:7242187-7247814 GCF_000299155.1 Elephantulus edwardii | reverse complement strand
GTGTGTCTAAGTACAGCTTCTAAACATATAAAGCAAACATTGCCAGAAATACACAGAAAACAGAGCAGTCGAAGTTGCTCAGGTGTCAGCTTTCCCGTGGTGCTTCTGTCACACTAATAGAGCTGTAGCTGGAGACAGGGCAATTCCTCTGGCGAGAAGGATACGGCGGGAGCATTACTCATTTTTGAAAATGGAACGTGAAGGGAAATGATTTGTACTACCTACAGGCAAAGAATAGGACTTCCATCATCCCTCTCCAGTTCCCAAAGAAGCAGTAAAATAGACATGCCACAAGTTCTGGAAATTATGTGATTACCATAAATTTATTTTCTAATAGACTTTTCTAGAAGGCACCCAAAGATGGTGTTTCTCCATTTCTCTTTTGTATTTGTAACTATTTTTACTTTGCCCTTTCTAATTGAAGGCTAACCTCGCAGAATCTAAAATACTTCACTTCCATTTTCTTTCCCTGTATGGTTTGTAAATGCGTCCTGCTTTCTCATATTGCGTGCTGCTCTTGGGAAGCTGAGGTTAACGTGGCCCGTTTGATCTGTCGGTTCTGGTCGGCATAGGCCGTCGTGCTGCTAACTCAGAGAAAGCTCCTCTCTGCCTGTTGGAATCCACCAGTGACTGGACAGGTAAAAGATGAACAATCTTCTCCGTGTGTTTTACAGTCTCAGAATCTCCCTGACGGGTCAGTCATGACTCAACAGCAATGAGGGAGAGAACTTGTAGAGACCTGCTGAGGACAAAGCTCTCTGTAAAATACCGATTCAAACCCAGTGTGCTTTTTAATGTGTGTGATAATATTTTTTCCCCTTTGGAAACATTTGTGTATCATTTTAAGTTTACCCCCCCCCCCTTTATCTTTGAATGTATCACCAATTCAGGTACAACTCATAGCTACTATAAGTACGCTTGATCCAAAAGTTGCCCAGCCCTTTGTCACCGTTACAGCCACTATTTCAATCCAAATCCTTGAGTGTAGTCTTCTTCTACAGAAACCCTCTATTAATAGTGATGCTGTTATCCAATGGTTGGTCTTTCCAGCCTCTCTTCTAAGGAACATTTTGACTGTGCTTATACTGAGGCAGATTTGCTAGTTCTTCTGGCAGCTTCTGATAGAGTCAATCTTCTTAAACAACCTCATAAATTAAAAGTATCAGTTCTTTGTTCTTCCTTATTTATTGTCCAAACTTCATAAGTATATGATGTGACTGAAAATACCACGTCTTCAGGCAGACGTGCTTCAGTCCTCAAAGTAACATCTAAGCTTTTAGTCACTTTGATGGGGATTTATAAAGATTTGTACAATACAGCATGTCATTTGACTACTGCTTCCATGAGTGTCGATGTGACTCCACATAAAATAGAATCCTTGACAACTTCACTGTTTATCATGAAGCTGTTTATTGGTACTTGTGAAGACTTAATGTTTTTATGTTAATGTGTGATCTACACTGAATTTATCAGTAATTCAAGCCCTGTTCACTTTCAACAACAAGGATGTGTCATCTATAAATAGCAGGATATTGATAAATATTCCTCAAATCCTGATGCCACATACATCTTCAAGGTCAGTTTCACAGCTTGTTTGCCCAATCTGCAGGTACATATAGTGAAAGCATACAGCTCTGATCCACAACTTTGCTTAATTTAAACCACACAGACAGACTCTCCTCCTTTTTGAGACATTGCCTCTTGATTTATGTATGGGTTTTACTTGAGAACAGTTAACGTGTTGTGGGATTCCAATTCACAATATTATTCATAATTTGTTAAAATACACATTTATAAATACCTATGCATAGTTGATAAGTACAAATAAACATCTATTTGAAACAACCTGCTTTCAGACAAGATTCGTTTGAAATTAACAATGATACCTTTTATTCAGGATCTTCTGAATCCATTTTAAATTTCTGGCAATTCCCTGTAAATCCACTACAGAAACTAAGTTTTCATTTTCTTCAGCGAAACTCTACTTGCTGGTGGTAGTTATACATTGTTTAATAAGTATACATTCTTCGGATAACCTTTGAGAATGGGCCTACATGTGAATCCCTTCCAATCGTTTGGCTACATAGCCATTTTCCACTTTACTTTGCAAAGTTAAGGGAGTACTTCTCATGTTGAATTCCCTTGTTGAAATAGCTCAATTGATATTCAACCAATTCCTGGATTCTTGTTTTTCTTTAAGTTTTTCATTGCACTTTGGGCTTCTTCCTTCAGTGTTATTGGTTCTTGATCGTACGATACCTGCAATGGCTGAGTGTCAACCGATTTCTTTTGGTACAGTGACTCTGCTTCCTGTTTTGGAGCTTCTGATTGTATCACCACCCCGTCAATCCAAGGCTAGGTGGCTGTGCTGCTTCTTGAACCAGGAAAATTGCACAAAGCCTCAAACTCAAAAGGGCATTGTTGACCTTAGAGTTTCAAGTGCTGAGGTGTCAGTCTGGATTTTCTTACCATCTTTTCCTTTGAATTTGTGTGTTGTAAGTAAACCATAGCAAACAGTAGAGCTTGTATGGGGGGGCCTGGACCACTGTTCCAAAGCCCCACTTCTAACAGCCTTACTGACTGTACCCCACATGCTTCTTGGCCATGATTTCTTCTACAATTAGTGGGCTTGGTTTCCACTGGTATTATCAAGTCTTTCCAAACTTACTCAGAAAATAATGGTTCCTTTTCTCATTCCCAGAGTTAGACAGGGACAGGGAAGACCAGAAGGGTTAAGCTTGACAATTTACAGCTATCTTGGAGCAAGGCACAGCAATGGCTATCTTAACATGGAAATGGAAAGAATGTCGTATGTTGAGCCAGTGACTGGCAGGTGAGTCTCTTGCTCACATAAGACCAGTTATGTCACGCTTTCCAGGGAGGATGTTTGTACCTTTGAGATCATCTTGATGCTAAAGTGAATTGTGAAATTGGAGAATCTTCTAACACAGAGACTTTAGTATATTCTTGCGTCTTCTTGTTGGAGTGGAGAAAAAAAGTGAGAGTCTGCACCTCTCAGATGTACACAAGGAGACATTTTCGTTAGTTTTGCCACTTTTTAAGAACTAACCCTAACCCTACATACTCATATAAATCTGTAAAGTTCAGTTCCCCTGCTCTCTGACCCCTCCTCCGACTGTCATTTAGCACGCCACATTTTTGGCTTTACGTACTCCTTTGTACACATTGCTGTGCTGAGCACACAGGTTTATAATTATTGTTTTTCTTTTCTTTCTTTTATTTTGCCTAAGCTGTGATCTCTTGAAGACCAGATATTTCATCTAATTTAAAACCTTCATCCTAGTGCTAATGCTACATCTGGGATATAAAAATGCTAAGTAGAAATTTCTGATGAAGAAACTAATGAAGAAACTAATTAATTAGTTACCTTAAAGTAATTTTGGCTGTATTATCAGTCCTAACATACACAGCAATGTCTCTTGTGACCTAAGGTTGAGACTTATTAGAAAAATATGTTCTCAGACCCAAAGGAAGAGAAGTCTTAATCTGCACATTAATGATAGATCTTTTTTTTATCCTCATATACTGAAAATAATCCTCTTTGCGGCTTTTTTCTGCTTCCCACCTCTCCCAGTCCTTCCTGGTCGCTTAGGACTTTCCAAGCCGTGACCTAGTTGTGCCCTGATTTATCTTTGGATCCCACCTCAGAGTGATCCTAACAGATCATGGGAAATGTTCTTATGAGATAAGCTAGTGAGAAAAGGCGATGAGGGAGTAGCTCAGTTCTCAACTCTGTCAGCAGCATTTGCTCCTCTTCATGACCTGTTTGGCCCATTTAAATGTGCTTTAGGCCATGTGGGAGGAGAAATTGGGAGTTTCTTTAAGATTTCATTCTACTTGAATCAACAGTCTAAGTCCATGGGAGCAGTAGCCCGGCTGTCATTACGTGTTATATTGGCAAATCCATCTGGTAAAGACATCTTTAGAGTTGTTATTGTTCACTTAATGAAAGTGTCACTTTGAGGACTGAAGTGTATCTGACCTAAAACACAGGCTTTTCAATTTGTTACATTTGCAGGTGACTCTGGTCAATGAAGACAGGAACTAGTGCATTAAAAATGGCAATGATGTGAAGAATGATGACTATTTCATCAACTGTCAGAACAGTGAACTAATCAGTCTTCAGAGAAATACAACCAACGGTATTCATTTAGATTTAATTTGGACACATCCCTGGTGGAGACCAATCACTGAAAAAGAACACCAGGCAGGGTGAAGGAGATGGTCCGTGAAAAATGAAAAACCTTTAACGAGATGCATTGACTCAATAGCCTTAATGATAACACAGATATATGTAAAATCATACTGCTGGCATCGGACAAGACAGTGTTTCCTTAAGTTATACATAAAATTCTCTGGAGATGGAGAGCACGTGACCACAGCTAACAACAGTTCATGGACTGCCTTCAAGGTGATGCTAATACATGGGGACCATCCCTCCACTGGGTTTCTGAGACTGAGAGTCTTTACAGAAGGAGACGATCTTTTCCTGAGGAGTCACCAGGAGATTTGAATCATCTACCTGAAAGTTAGTAGCCCAACATTTCACATTCAGTTCCATCAGGCCATCTTAACAATGACACTGACTATTACCTGTACAATAATCAATTAAAATGATTAGTAAGGACAGCTTTGAATGCTGTTTCAATGACATTTTTGTTACTGTTTTGGATATCTATCTAGAACTGAAAAGAAAGTGGAAATTGTTTCATTTACCCTTATGTTGTTGAGTGTTACAGAGTCAGAATGGACCTTTTGGTTTTCCGAGACAGTTAATCTCAGGAAAGGAGATTGCCCATCCTTCTCCTGTGTAGCAGATGGTGGCCTTGAAGTCTATGCCTTTGAGATTGCAGCACAGATTTTTGCCACTAAGTCACCAGAGCTCCTATGCATGTATGTGTGTGTATCTATGTGTGTATCCTATTCTATTCTATTCTATTCTAGTCTAGTCTAGTCTAGTCTAGTCTAGTCTAGTCTAGTCTAGTCTACTCTAGTCTACTCTAGTCTATTCTATCCTTTGTTGTTATTGATTGCCTTTGAGTTGAGCATGACTCATAGTAACCCCATGAACAAAAGACCTGAAGCCATGCTATAACTATCATTGTTTCTCAAGGTTCATAGAATTTCCAGAGGTATATTATTCAGGAAGTGGATGCCACTCCTGCTTCCAGTATTTATTTATGTATCATATGCTATATATATTTGTTGTTGTTGTTTTTAAGTGTCATCGAGTTGTAGATGACTCATAGCAACCCTATGAACAAAAGACCTGGACACTTGTATAACTTTCATAATTTCTCCAAGTTCATAGAGTTTCTGGAGGTAAGCTATTTTAGAAGTAGATGCCACTCCTGCTTTCAGTTTTGTTTTAATCAGGAAGCTTTACCAAACACTGTCCACCATGGATAACCTGAAAAGATTGAAATTAAAATAGTTTCTATAGTTCTCAGCTAAGTTAATTTTTAAAGCCCCACACCCAGGTATCCAGGGCAACAGTAATTCAAGAATAGCTAGCAGAAAGGCAGAACAAACAAGCTCAACTGATAACCCATGTGCCTTTGTTTCCCGACTGATAACCAATGTATCTTGTGCTTTTCCACTGCCCT
>NW_006399868.1:7142383-7240837 GCF_000299155.1 Elephantulus edwardii | reverse complement strand
AACAACAACAACCACCACCTTTGGCTTTGTAGCATCACTTTCTATCCATTAGGCCAGCAGAGCTCTCTCTATATTGTTGTTAAGTGCCAATGAGTTTTAGACAACTCATACATATACATATATACTCACACACTAAGTACTCTAAATATTTCACCTCATAAATTGTGTAATTTTAAAAGAAGTCCATTTTAAAAGGGAAGTATAATTTCTCTCCCATTTTTGATATAAAATAAGCAAGGATGACATGTAGGCTTTTGGAAATGTTTCCCTTAATTTGGAACCAGCCCCTTCAGACTCATAACTGACCCTTCGGCAGGTTTTCAGAAGCTGCAAATCACACAGAAGATTTCCTATCTTTCTGCACAGAGCAGTTGGTGGATTCAAACTGCCCACCTTTGGATAGGCCACACAACTCCTTCCCACTGCTCTTGATATTGTTGTGTACCATCGAGTCCAAGCTGACCCTCTGGTGGTTTGGCAGAGTCTATTAATTGCACAGGAGGTGACTGCTCATTCTTCTCCAGGGAGCATCTGGTGGATTTGAATCTTGTGCCCTCAAGATTGCAGCACAGCTTCTTTCCATTAGGCCACCAGATAGCCCTCTGGAAATAGTTATTGAACATTTATTATTGGTGGTTTTAAATCTGTTATTGTTTCAAAGAAGATTTTGGAAAAACAACAATCTATTTACTTTTAAGCAACCATCAGAAATAAAGATGTGCATGTTTATACACCAAATATAGGTAAAGTGTATATAAATATAAAATTCAAAGCAGCAGCAGGAGGTTATCAGGATGCAATACTGTTAACGATGCTTCTTTGCATATACATCTAAAGGCCAGAGAGGACTAATTTTACATTAAAATTGTCATCATTTTGAAAGCTTGTCTAACAGATGACATAGCCATTTTTCAAAAAAACCACTATAAACAAAGTAAATAAGAAATGGCCCAAGGGTTGAGACTCTTAATGGATGAGTATTACATATGTTAAACTCTAGAGTGGAAATAATTTTGGCAATTCAGCTTTTCAAAGTACATGGGGCTATTGCAACCCTAGGGCTGAATTTCAATAAGGAAAATGAGACAACCTCTATTCGGCAGTTACTTAGAATAAAAAAAAAATCAATGTTTCTCTTGTTGAAATGATTTACGATAAATAGTAAGTAGATTTTGTTTTAGTTTTATTAGTACTTACTGCACCTCAGAAATGGAACATAAAAGACAGATGAACATGTATAGTGACTAATACACTGCAGTGTCTTCCTTCTCATTCTTAATGTTACCTTAAGATCCTGTTGCTGACTGGGGTGTAGATTATCATATTGAAGGAGCTTTAAAATGGAACAGAATTTTTTTTATTTTATTTTATGGTAATATAAAAATAAAGCCAGAACAAAATTGCTATCCTAAATAGGAAATATTTGTGCCTTTTAGAGGAATTAAAGCAAAAGTCATACTTAAAATTAATGTTTATTCACTGAAGCCTGACTATGCAGTGATTTCTGGATGCAGTATCTACAGATATAAAATCTACCTTCCCTCTTTCAAAGGGTTTACAATCTTGCCATTGACATATATTCTTTTATGAGATTATTTTTGTTGAATAATTTTAGGTAACTTTGTAGCAATCCCAAAGGCACATGGTTCAAATCCACCAGCAGTCTCCTCCTGTGTGATTAACTGACTCTGAAAACCCAACAGAGGGTCAGCTATGGGTCGGTTCCTACTGTACAGTACACAACAACAATTCTTAAATCAGAGGTTAGAAAACTAGGCTCTGGATGTCCAATCTAGTCTGCTGTCTGTTTTTGTCAATCAAGTTTTATGGAAACAAAGACACATGAATTGACTTTTATATTCTTGTCTTTTTTTTTTTTAATTTTTTTTATGAGGGAGTCCTGGTGGCTTAGCGGGTAAAGAACTGCATTGCCAACACAAAGGTAGGTGGTTTGAATTAATGAGCTGCTCCAAAGGAGAGAGGTGGGAAGTCTTCTCAAATGTGAGTTAAAGTGTCTGAAACTCCACTGAAAGGTCAGTTAGGGGTTGATTCTGACTTAATAGCAATAAAGAGTTTATTCCTTCTTCTCAGAACAACAGTAGGATTGAGTCATCACAAAATTGAGAATCTTCACTGTTAGTAACAAAGTGTTCCTATTCCTCTTCTAAATAATTATATTAGAGCAATAAAAAAGCAAACACAATTGAGTTATATTTTGGTATATCTATCTAAATTGTTACCAGAATAATTTATTTTTCTTTTATATTGGCTTGTAAAATTTGCATTCTGACTGCAGGCTTTTGTCTCAATGTGACATGCCATTGATCTTAAATTCATCTGTTTATTTTTTACAAAGGTTCTTTTTGCTGATGAACTTTTTTAGAATGTATGTTGTTCAGAGCGGATTACCAAGTATAAACATAAGTAGAACGTGTTGTATTACACTCTCACGATGCCTTTCTTTATGTCTTATGGGTTTATAATTTGACTTGGTGCCTTTGAGTTCTGGTGTTGCAGATAGCTCTGAATATCCCATGTGTTAGATATTAAAAAAAAGCGCACGAGAGGGTGAGGGAGAGAAAGAAAGGAATTGGTCCCAAGAAACGCTTTATTGCGCGGTCTGAGAGGGACGCCAAGTGACCCAGCCTCATGGCATGCAGACAGGATCCAAATGGCACCGGGCAGTTTGGGGGGTTTCCTTTTTATAGGGGTCCTGGGGAGGACTAAGATGGTATTTCTTGAAATTTGGCATGCTAATTAAGTTAGGTTTTGTCTGTTTTGGGAGGTTTTTAAGCTCAGACTCTTATCAGGATCCGTTGTCTGGTCTGGTCTGGTCTTTGATGTGACCAGCTCAGGTGTCACCAAGTTTCTCAGGAAGTGATCAAGCTTGGGGGGTGGTGGGGCAGCTGCCATATTCTTCCTTCACTATGGACGTCCTGAAACCCAAATGGGTAAGTCCTGGGGAAAGTGCAGACAGAGCGCTCCTCAGAGGCAAGAAAGGCCAAACTTGGGCTCTCGTATTTGGGGCGTGTCACTAGAAGAGGCTTTTCCTTGGAAAGGGCTATCATGCTTGGAAAAGTGGGCGTCAGCAAAGGAGAGGAAGCTCTTCAACCAGATGAACTGACTGAGATGATGAGGACGGCACAAGATATGACGGGGTTTAAATCTGTTGTTTATAGAGATGCTATGTGTTGTGTTCAACTCATCGGTACCTAACAACAATTTTGTTTCTAGTATAGTTTGTGGACAATTTTCTGCATAAGGACAATGGTATATTAATTTACTCTAAAATCATGAATAAGTACTTTTTGAAATTTCTACTTTGAATAGTTCTTGAGGAAAGACAAATAATTTAGAAAATACAAACTAACTCCCAATTGGATTACCCTTGGAAACCTTGTCCCATTGCCTATTTGAGATGCCTCTAACCTTAATGTATGTTGATGCTTGTATCAGCATAGAATTATGTTTCATAGGCATGTTTTAATGACTAGGTTTTTTTTAAAGTAGGTTCCCAAATTTATTTTCCCATTAGGCTTCCAAGTGACCCTGACTTTCATCTTTTCTGTTAGCAGTTGAATGTCAATCATTTGTACTAGTCAGAGATTCATTGCCTGCAGGTGGAAGGATCTGTAAGGTAGTGATGTAAGGTGCTTTGATGTATTCCTATGGGACCTTAAAGGTTTTAAAGAGAATTCATTAGAAACACTAAACTACAGGCTGTGTAAATGAAAGGGTTGACTGTGTGCCCAGGGAACAGTGACGTGTGTTGTCTTCCTGAAAGTCTGCTGCGTTTTAAGAGAAGTGGAGAGCTAGAGCCTTGGGGACATTCGCCAAAACCTTCTCCATCAAGTCAACTCCACCAAGAGTTTCCAAGATGTGATATTTATTAAAAAGAGCCCTGGTGGTACAATGCATTTGTTCCTTGCTGGGTTGCAAACTGAAAAGTCAGCAGTTCAAATCCCCCAGCTACAGGGAAGATTTGTTCTCTTACAAAATAGTTGTTGGGTTAGAACCATTCACTTATCAGATAGTAGCTGAGGACATAATGAATGTGCCACCAGGAATTATTCAAGACCATTTCTGGAACTAGAAAGTTAGAAGAGCTCATTTTATCTCCCTAGCTCCAACATTTAATCCAAAGTAAGATCATCCCACCAGGTAAGAAGTTAGAATGCCAATCCTTCTTCCTCTTTTCAGCAAGGGCTTTTGTTTATATTAGATCTCAGAATGAGACAGAGCACAGTGACTCTCCCATGTAAGATTCTGAAGGCCTCGTGTTAGGTCCCTTGCCTATTGGATGGTATTTTGTTCTCATCCCATTGTTGCAGAATTGGGGCAGAGCAAAATCAATGGAGTTACTCCTGAGTAATCAGTAGGATTTTCTCTCCACAAAAGCTTATGCCTACTTCCAGTGCCCATATTCCAAAACCAGAGAAGGTTCTCCTGAAGCAAACTTATTGATTGCTTTGAATGTAGGGAATGAATTTTATACAGAGCCTACTAAGTTTAATTTTACTTGTAATATTTTAGTTTTTCTGCTTAGCTTGTTCAGATTGTATATAGATTTTTTTTTTTCACTGATTTACTAACCAAGACTTTGGGTTTGCTCTTCAAAGGTTTTCAAGTCTGTTCTACGTTACCTGTCTACCAGTTTAGGTTCTCTGGCTACTGTGAACTTCTGATAGCTGTGTAATGGCCTTGTCTGCTAATTCCTCATTACAAAAATAGCTGTCTCACTACAAAATGGTTTCAACTTGACTTTTAATTTAGTAGATAACTACCCTCTTTTTTTTTTCCTAAATATTGATCCATGGTTTCTTTACATTATTGTGTTGCTACTACAGTTAAAAATTTTTTATTTCATGTTAACTGTCCAGTTGTTCATAGAGTAACACTCAATAAAACATTCTTCATACCTAAATCATTTTCCGTCCTTGATCTCCGGAAAAAATTGACATTTATTGTCTCTGAAAACCTCTTGGAGGGTCACTTATGGGTCAGTTCCAACTCAACAGAACACAACAACAACAGTTATTATTATTGATAGTATTTATATACATATTTTTAAAAGAAGAAGATTGTTCAGGTTGACAAGATTCACATCAGGACAGGGAGTTTTGTGCAAAAACGTCTTCATTTACTCAGTCCTTGCTTTTCTCAAACACTGTCAAGCTTTTCATCAAGTCTTATGGGTCCAGTACTATTAACACTTGTTGTCAGATGTTGTCAAGTCAAGAAGAACTCAGGGCAACCCTCTGGACAGCATTGAGCCCTGTATTATCCTGTGTCATCCTCACAAGCTCTTACACACTTGAGTGTGTCACTTCAGTCACTGACAATCCACCTGCTTGAAGGATCTTTCTCTTCTTCACATCCTTCCATCTTCCTAAGTATAATGTCCCTCTTCATGGTGTTAGAAGAGTGATCTACTGTGTAGATCATATTTTTTATGCTGTATAGTAGTTGTACAGTGGTATGTGTTGTTAGTTTTATATGTTCAAAATACTTCTTTGCTAAGTGGGAAATTTCCCCCTAGAATATTCTAGAAAAGTGTATTATTCCATTAAGAGTTTTCTCAAGGATGTCAAGATTATCAGCATGACTTTCAAAGGCAATTTTAATGTGGAAATGCATTATTGTTGTTGTTGAATATAAAGTAAGAATCATTTTGTTTATAGTAAATAACAAAGCACACAGGATACAGAAGACTAGGAATGTAATACTTTTTAAGCAACTGCCAAGAAACTTACGTAATTTAATGCTTTTGGAGAGCCATGAACACTTTTTATTGTAGATCAGATCAAAATGTCTTAGCACATTCATTTCTATAAATCTTGTTAAAATCCATGACCAAATAAATGGAGCTGAAACATGTACTTCTTATTCATTCCATTTGAACAAAACAATTATTCTCTAACTAATGTCACTATAAATGATTTGTGTCAATACTTTTCAGAAATAATGTAGAAAACTATAAGCAATTGTAGACGCAAGTAAATTGCCTTTTCATATTGTCCATTTATTGGTTTTTATGAGTTAATCTCAGACTTTTATAATAGAAAATAGAGAATATTTTTCTTTTTCTATTCCTGAGTTTCTTCAGATTTCCTATTGATATTCAACAATCTTGAAAGGTAGGTATTACTTTAACTTAATTGTGACGAAGTATGCTCATATATACTTATCGACCTAAAATGGTTTTATTAGTTTGTTTATTTGTTATTTTGGGGGAAGATGGATAAGGGGATTTGATGTCTTTTTTTTTTTTTGTAAAAAAATAAAGGATGTCCACATCTTATGAAATGTACACATCTTGATTCTAGGTCTGCCACCTGGTCCTAGGGACCATTGAGCTGACTCTCTCGTAGTGACGCTTGAGACAACGGAAGACACACTGCTTTGTCCAGTGCCATCCACAGAGTCCTTGCAATACTTGACCCTATTACTGCAGCTTTATATTGGTCCATCTATTCAAGGGCCTTCCTATTCTCTCTGACCCTCTAAGTCACTGAGCGTCGTATCTTTTCCAGGGTCTGGGACTTCCTGGTCACATGCCAAAGAATGTGTTACTGTCTTGCCACTCTCATGTTAAGGAACAATCTCTTTGCATTTTTTGTAGGTAGATATTTGTTGGTTTTCTTTTGGCCATCTACAGTGTGCTGCTGTTGTTGTTGTTATTGTTAGGTGTCCTTGAATTGAGTGTGACTCATAGTAAACCTATGAACAAAAGATCCGAACCCTGTCCTATCCTGGGCCACCCTCTGATACGCTTGCAGCAATCCCTGTGTCTGCCCACCTCACTGAGGGTCTTCCTCGTTGAGTTTCCCTTCACCTTTCCAAGCATGATGTCTCTGGGATCTTTGCATCGAAGGAGGATTCAAGCAGCCCGTCTTCGGAGACATAGCTTGTTCTTTCCGCAGTCCGTGAGATAATCAGTACTCTTCTCCAGCACCACACCTCAAAGGTATCAATTCTTCTATCACCCTTATTCACTGTCAGATGCATTGCAAATACTGAAATGACCATGACCTGAATGAGGAGCACTTTAGTCTTCAGACTAACATCATTGCCGCTCATTATTTTTGAGAGACTCCTGACAGCAGGATTGCCCAACTCAATAAGCCTCTTGATCTCCTGACTGCTGGTACCAAGGGTATTGATTGTTGAACCAAGCAAGAGGAACTCACTGACAACTTCAATTCTTTCTCCATGTAGGATGATGTTACCTCCTGGTCCAATGGGAGAGTTTTTGTCTTCTTGATGTTGACACATAGTCCATATTGAACAAAATATTCCTTAAATTTCTGCAGCGAGTATTTCAAGTCCTCTTCATTTTGAACAAGCAAGATTGTGCCATCTGCATGACACAGGTGGTTGATGAGTCTTCAGTGTTGCCGCATAGACAGTACTTTGTGTTGACACCACACATCAAAGGAACCACGTCTTCTCCATCTTCCTTATTCATCATCCACATTTCACAAGCTATCAGATAACTGAAATGATGGCAGAAAGTCCTCAGTAAATGTCTCTTGAATGTGATGAACCAGAATTGTTTTAGAAATAGTAGTCTTACTAATCTAATCTGTTTTATTTTATTATAAATGCTACAGTACTTTCCAGTGCTCTGGCGGTGTAGCATGTAGGGAGTTGTACTGCTAACCATTCACTACAGCTCTCTGATAGGTCAAGTTCAGCAGCAGTTCTGCAGGAGAACACTCAGCAATATCCTCCTGAAGTATGTAGAGCCTCTAAAAGCCAATCGAGGGTCAGTTATGAAACTCTTCCAGCCTAAGAGAAATATAAAAGAGTTAATAGATCACCTACAGGTTTTTCGGTATGTTCTTTCTTTATGTTTGGAAAAATAGAAGGTCAATAAAAGAGAAAAGAGTCCAAGAAATGAACTGGCCCAGTCACTACAGCAATGGGCTTGAACATGATGGAGATTGTGATGCTGGCTCAGGATAGGGCGGCCTCTGATTGGTTGTTCTATGACAATTATTCACAGTCAGCAGCTAACAATCACAACAATGACAGTATTCTTACGAATGTGTGCCATTATCGATATGACAGGTGTACACAGAAATAATTTCTTTGGAAATAAAAAAGATGCAATGAGAAATTTCACTAAGAGAATGCCGTTGAATGTTCACTGAATTTGGTGATTGAATAGTCAATTTCTCTGATAATAATTGCAGGAGCTGTTGCACAAAATGCAGGCAGCTATTTGGTTGCAAAGGTCAGTTTGTAGAAGTGTTTGCTTTGAGAGGACCCTGAACACCCCTTACTGTGAAACATAGCATTGTGGGGAAAGGAGAGAAAGCTCCCAAGAAGCTACATTCAAGATTTGAGCCAAGTGTTTGTAAAACTGATAGAGCCACTGTTTGGTTTGTAAGAAAAATAAATTAATATTTTTTTAAAAAAGATAAAGACTAAATTAATATTAACTTCTCCCCCCCCCAATCTGGTTAAAAAATTCTGGAAAATATGCATTGAGCCTCTCTTTCTCACTCACTCTTTGTTAGTTGGAAACAATTTGCAGCTCATTTAGCAGAAGGTTTTCAGAGGCTTTAAGTCAGAGGAGATTGCCCATCCTCATGCAGACACTCAAGGATTCAAACTTGCAGAAGGAATCGCGTTTGGGTTAGCTGTGCAACTGTGACTACATCCTTCCTTGTTGGTATTTGTTAGGTATCCTTAAGTCAATACTCATACTTTATATACAACAAATTGGAACCATATCCTGTTCTGTGCTATACTCCTGCTCTCTGCCATGCTCAAGTCCACTGCTATAGTCACTGAGTTAACCCATCTCATTGAGGGTCAGTCTTTCTGTCACTAACCCCTATTTTTCTCTGCATAATGCCTTTTTCCAAAGGCTGGCCCCTTCTAACAACATAACCAAAATATGTGAGACAAAGGCCTCACTTGCTCCAAGAACAGTTTACTTTTCTTTTGGTGGTTCAAGGTATATTTCATCTTCTCCAAATCCAAAACTCAAAAGTAGTCATTCTTAATTTTTCTTCATTTTCATTGTCCAATTTTCAGAAGCACAGGAGGTAACTGAAATGACAGTGACTTGGAACAGGTGCTCCTTACTCTATAAAATAGCATTCTTGCTGTAAAGAATTGTGGAACAGTCCTGGACATCAAGTCTACTCAGTGCAGCACATTTTTTGATTTCTTGACTTTTGTTACCATAGATGCTGGTTGTGGACTCAAGCACCGTCAACCTCAAATATTTTGACGTATGTCGTGATGTTGCCAGTAGTAAGGAATTTTGTTTTCTTGATGTTGAGATATAACTCATATTGAAGGCTATAGACGGATTTTCTGCAATTAAGTGTTTCAAGCCTGTAATTTCTGCAAGCAAGCAAGCAAGACTTTGTAACTGCATAACACAGGTTGTTAAAGAGTCTTCCTCCAACCCTACTGCCCACATTCTTCTTATTATGGTCTTCCTTCTCAAATTGCTCAGCATGCAGATTTAATTGGTATGAAGCAAGCAGTCAACCCTGATACACACTATTTTTTATTTAAAGCCAGGTAATCGCTCCTTGTTCTTTTTAGACACCTACTTCTTGGTTTCCCTGTATGTTTCACATAAGCACAATTAAGTGCTCTGTAATTCCCACTCTTCTCAATATTAGCTATAGTTTGTTATGATCCATACAGTCAAATGCCTTTTCAAAGTCAGTAAAACACAAATGGACATTCTTCTGGTATTCTCTGCTTTTAGTCAGGATACATCTAACATTATCCATGATATCTCTGGTACCATGATATCTTCTACATCTCACTTGAACTCTGACAATTCTTTTTCAATGTATTGTTCTAGCTGTTTTTGGATGATCTTCAGCAATATTTTGTTTGCATGTGATAGTAATAATATTGTTTGATAATGTCCACATTCTGTTGGATCACCTTTTTGGGAATGTGAATCTATTCAATCAAATGTGGATCTGTTCTAGTCAGATGGCTAGGCCCCTGTCCTCCAAATTTCCTGGTGCACCCTGGTGAGTACATTCAGGACTGCATGTGTTATTTGAGCATTTCAATAGGTATCCCATCGAATCCTGGGACCTTTTTCCCCCATCTCCCAATGCATTCAGAGCAGCTTCAACTTATTGGCTCTTGATCGTATTATGTTTCCTGAAATTTTTCAGTATTGATCAGTTCTTTTTGGTATGATGACTCTATGTATTCCTTCCAACTTCTTTTGATGCTTCATGGGTCCTTCAAGATTTTGCCCAAATCATCTTTCAATATTGCAACTCAAGGCTTAAATTTATTTTCCAAATCTTTTACATTGAGAAATGCTGAGTTAGTTCTTTTTTTTTTCTCTGACTCCAGATCTTTTCACATTTCATTATATTGCTTTGTACACCTTGTATAATATACATCATATTGTCGGAAAATATTGCTTGTGTGTTCACCTTCATTCTGATTCATAGTGAACTCATGTGGCAGAGTGCATTACCCTCATAGAGGTTGTTTGCTATATTTTTTATGGGCACAAATTTCCAGATTTTTCTCCCAGAAGGCTGTTATGTGTATTTGAATGAATAGCCTTAGGTTATCAGTTGAATGCTTAATTATTGTGTCATTAGTGTTCTATTCAGAATAGAAAGGATCTAAAGTGGCAAAGAATTGGAATTGAAGAAATCCTGAATATCAGAGATCCACAGCCTACAAATTCCTGTTTAGAATTATCATCCTTTTAATCTATTTCTTCCAATGATAATTTCTTTGTCTCTCTGATTTTTTTTTTAGTAGAATAAGGTTATGACTGTTCTATGCATAAAGTTTCTTTCTGTGTAGTTAAAAAATCCAAGGCTCCAGATCGTTGGATGCTTTGTGTGTAACACATCCTCATTTTCAGAGGGCACTTTGTGCCAAACAATTTCTAAAGTTTGGGGAGGAATATAAAGAAGAGACTGCAGCATTCTTGCCTTTCAACTCTTTATAATTTAATGAAGAAGACAGAACTGACTCAGATAACAGCAGGAGGAAAAACTTGAGGATTCAATAATTCTCTCTATTCTCCAGTTCTCTGAAAATCCTCACGGTATTGCAGAAAGGCCCATAAAGTCAGCATTACTGTGCTGAGTATTTATAAACATTATAGAATTAACTGTCAGGCTAAAGCTCTAGGTCACAAAGCTCTTTGTGCCGAGCCGGCATAAGGGAAGTACTTTAACATTGATCCAAACCCAGTGCATTATGATACCAAGCTCCTCCTTTGTGTTCTACAGATCCATACCAGAGAGCTGAGGACAGAAAAGCACTGCGTGCACCTGTAATTGCTTTCTGGAAAACAAAGAATTCATTTTAAAACATATGTCAAGAGCTAGGGAAAAATGCTTTTTTTGTTTCTCCCTTAACTTTCAACTCAGATTAAAATGGCTTTGAATGTAATAAAAACTCCTTTAATACCCCGTATTTCTATGCATGACTTTAAAGCCATATTCAAGTAATGAATAAACATTAAGGAATATAGACAATAAAGGGAAGTGGAGTGGGGAACAGTAGTGATACCATTATGCACTAGTTTCAATCTTTGGGAAAACATCAAACAGAAAATGCAGGTACAAGTCATTTAGAAGATTTAAATTGAAGTTTCATAATTTATCTTTGTAATTTGAAAAATAGAATATCCAATAGCCTGTTTGTTCCAGGTATTGCGTGTCTTACGCTCATAAATCTACTTGCAATGAAATAAGATTGATGGGGAGCAAATAAAGAAGCATACTGAAGAACTGCACCGATATATTTTGAATTTCAATTGGGCTGAATAATAAAATTACGTGAGGTAGTCAGATATCCACAATACACATTCATATTTATTTTTCTCTCACTGTCACTTGCATCATGCTTTGGTTTTGTAGTTCAAATATACTTTCATGTTATTTTCCACAAGATTAGAAGGTGGCTAGAAAAAAATCCTCATAAAGAATAAAGATTTTGTTTTATAGAGGAAGAAATATGTTTATTTTTGACATGGGTTTTTCTTTGAAGTTTCAGGTTTTGAGCTTAAGACTTTTATATTTTGCTATATGTGATATTTACTTTTTGAAATGGATCAAACATTTCATCATTAAAGGTTTTTCACAAAAGGAGCTGGACCAAGGAACACGGTTCCAGAGAATATGAGTTGCTCACTCCTTTCTAATACTTTGGAGGATATTTCATCCCTGCCTTTAAATTCATTAATTCAACTAACCTTTATTGCTGTTTAATTGGTTGTTGTTGCAAAGAGGCATCAAGTTTGTGTCATGGACAAAAGAAACAGACTCTGCTTGATCCTGTACCTTCTGCATCTTCCTCACAACCTCGCACATCCTTTAGTATGCAGCCACTGGAATGAGCCCTCTCACTTATGGTCTTCTTCTCTTCATGACCTTTTACTTTTCCAAACCTGATGTTTCTCTAGGGTTTGCCTCTCCTCATCGATTGATCTTTATCTGAGATAGAAGAATATTTTAAATATTTCAAGAACTTTCTCTGTATTCTACAAAACGCTCTCATAAGACTTTTTCCAAGATGTGGTTATGTACTCTCAAGTCAGAACCAACCATAACTGGCATCCAGCTGGTTTTTAGAGGCAAGAAATCACACAGGAGATTTCCCCATATTTCTCCTGAGGAGCATCTGATGTATTTGAACTGCATGCCTTTGGATTGGAAGTATAACTTCTTACCACTAAGCCACCAGCACTCAGTTGTGGGTTCTGTTGTCATATTGCTTACATCACATAAGGAGAGGATGTTCACCCATAGATAATGTCAACTAAACAAGAATACAGATCAGACAGATGAAAGCCACTCCTAAAACATAACCATCATACGTGAGAACAAATGAAGATGAGCCATGAGGTTTAGTACAATAATCTATTCTTTATAATACTTAAAGTGCAGTCACTTGATTCCCAGAGAATTGCAGCCCACAAAACCCTCTCTGGTAGTTTCGCTCTGCTACATAGGGTTACTGTGTGATGAAATAAACTCAAAAGCACCTAACAACAATATTTAATCATATACTTTAGTTGAAGGAACTGTATGACATAAGAATCAATAAAATGGTTACAAAACATAACTGATGTTACAGAATTGCATATAGAAAAATTATTACATGGACTGAAGGCAGTCCTCAGAACAGAGCAAGGAAACACTACATGGTTTAAATTTAGAAAGGGTGTATGCCAGCAATGTATCCTGTCTTCACACGTTTTCAATCTTTATGCAGAACAAGTTATCCGGGAGGCTGGGCTCTATGAGGAGAAATGTGGCATCAGGATTGGAGGAAGAATCATCAACAATCTGTGTTATGCAGATGACACAACCTTGCTTGTGGAAACTGAGGAGGACCTGAAGCACTTGCTATGGAAGGTCAGGGACTGCAGTCTTTAGTATGGTTTGAGGCTCAATATCAAGAAAACAAAGATTCTTACCACTGGGCCGACTGGCAGCATCATAATGGATGGTGAAGGGATTGAGATTGTTCACAGCTTTAGTTTGCTTGCCTCCACAGTCAATACGCTTGACACCAGCAGCCAAGAAATTAAAAGACGTATTGTGATAGGAAAATCTGTGCTTAGAGAACTTGCTAAAGTACTGAAGGGCAACAAGTTCACTCTGGAGACTACAGTGTGCCTGATACACGCCATGGTCTTTGGAATCACTTGCTATGAAAGAGAGAGCTGGACAATGACTAGGGATGATAGGAGAATTGATGCCTTTGGGCTGTGATGTTGGAGAAGAGTATCGAATATACCATGGACTGCTAAGAAAACAAACAGGTTTGTCCTGGAGAAGGTGAAGCCAGGCTGCTCTTTGGACACAAGGATTCTAAAGCTTTGTCTGACATACTTTGGACATGTTGCAAGGAGGGACTAGTCCTTGGAGAGGGACATCATGCTTGGGAGTGTAGAAAGACAGCACAGGAGAGGAAGACCCTCAATGAGATGGATTGATTCAGTGACTGGGGTAACGGAAATAGGTGTGTCGGAGATGGTGGGATTGGCACAGGCTAGGGCAGAGTTTAGGACTGCTGTACATAGGGTTGCTATGAGTCGCAGGTGACTTGACGGCATATAACAACAACAACAACAACATCCCATGGACAGTGTGGAGCTCTCAGATTAAAACAAGCTTGGAAGCAGGAGTGGCATCTGCTTCAGAAATATCTTGCTTCCAGAAACTCTGTGAACTCGGAGAAACGGTGAAAACTATACAAGCATTCAGGTCTTTCATTCATAGGGTCTCTATGGGTCGTCTCTGATTCGACGGTACTTAACAACAACAACAAAATCCCATGGATTTCAGAGAACAAGAACTATATATCCTGACGAAGGTGAAACTAGAGCGCACCTTGGAGGCAAGAGTGGTGAAAATCTCTCTCTCCCTTGCTTTGGGCATGCTGTTAAGAGGGGCAAGTCCTTGGTGAAGGACCAGCATAAGAAAGAAAAAAAAGAATCCTTAACAAGGTGGATTGACACAGTGACTGTAAGAATGGACTCAGTGCATTAGTGATGAGATGATGACACAACATAAGGCAGGATTCAGATCCATTGCTCATAATGTTGCTATGAGTTGCCGTTGACTTGATGGTACATAGCAAAACAACAGAGATCTTAAAAGCTTAATACTCAAGGCAAACACATTTTCATAGTTAAGCTCAAGTGTTTGGTTTCCAGAGGTCTTCTGGGGTATTTTTGGGTTAAAGTATGAGAATGGGGGAAAAAAAGAACAACAAATCTGTTAACTATTCTAAGTATCTACATCCTCATATGCATATTTAATATTGTGTTGGAGGAATGCTTAATTTTCCTCAAGTTTATGGGATTTAACCATTCAAATTGTATAGGAAAAAATTGAAGAAACTTTTCTGAAATTTGGTTTCCATAAGATGATACATACATTACTAAGGAGAACATCTTTGAAATCAGATAACTTCAATCAAACAGGACGGATCTGGTGACAATGTTGTTGACTGGCAGTAGTGAATCTTCATGAAGAACAATGCTGGAGCTGCATTTAGGAATCATTGTTGTTTCTTATTGCCGTTCAGATGGAGCCAATTAATAGTTGATTCTGTATTAAAATTGCCCACCTTTCTCCCAAACAGCATCTGATAACCTCAAACTGCCAGAGAGGTACAACATTTGTGTTGGCAGCACAAATCCCTATGGACTGGCCACCAGAGCTCCCCCTCCTGTTATCAACCAGAGAAGTCTACTGTTTGAGAAGGGCCTGGAAAATGGTGTAGGCTGGAAGAACCTAGCCTCACACAGGGAATATACTCAGATCCCTTAACTGAAGTTGGAAAAACTATTAAGAAATAAAAGCATCAGAGGAAAATATTTCATCTATTCACGTTGATCAAATGTAGTACGAGGTAGTTGATTCTCTACTTTGACATTCGTGCACACTTGAGAAAACTCTGAAAAGATATTTAATTGTGCTAATTATGAATTAATTAGAGGAATATTCACTAATTTTTATTAGGAGGATACTCACGCTTTTCTCCAGCTACTGTTATGTACCACCTTAAAAAGAAAATATGCTCTCTGTTCATCAACATTTCCTCCCTTTCTGTAAGTTTAAGGTATGCATGTGTGTGTGCCTCTTTTGGTGAGTGTATGTGTGTAGACATAAGGTTTGAATTCGATTTCTGATTTTCCCAACTCCTGTGAGCACAGCTTAAATCCGATAAGACTCAGCAGGCCTGCCAAGCAACCCCTCGTTTCCCTTCGCACAGTTTGGTGTTTAATCAAAAGGTCCTATGGCATTATGCAGATCAAAAACAATTTTGAAAATGCCATATGGCAACCCTGAGAAATAAAGGTTTTGAATCACAGTGGGTAATGAGAGCTCCGCAGTCAGAGAGGAAGTAAATGTTAATCGGGATTGAGATGATGTGAAAATTGAGAAGCAGTGGAAGGGGGAACAAAAAAGGACGCAAGGGATGTGAAGAGGGGCTTGCAACAAAGGTAATGTTCCTTACAAGGAGGAGTGTTCTCTCACTGGTCACCTTGTCATAAACATTCAAGAATTGTAGTCAAAAGGGAAGAAGTATTTATTAAATGTAATTAAAATTTCAGACTCTCCCATTGTCATGAATTAGAAGCAATGCTTAGTAAATTCAGCTGCTTTTTCTTAATTTAAACCTAATCCACATATTTTTACCTTTTTAGTAAGAGCATTGAAAAAAGCCTAAACAGACTAATAAAATGTAATAAATCTTCTTTCTATTTTGACAGTAGTAACTCTTGAATGTTTGTGGCAAGGTGACAGTCAATTTAGGGACTTGGTCCTATGCTGAAAGGTTACCCAGATCTGCAATTTAGCCACGGTCAAAATGACCTATCACGTGGTTTTCTAGTGAGAAATACCCACCCTGGAAATTTAATTACAGCAGATAGAAAAAGATAGGTGCTGTGTTTGTTGTTATTGTTGTTGTTTTTCTTCTATGTCAAGTTTAATAAAGAATCAGAACTCTCACAGAACATTTTCTGGCTGATAATTGGGAGTCTGAACATAATTTGTAGCTTTGGCGTGAATCTTTGGAATATCTCCCTTGCAATTTTTGTTTTGGGCATTTATACAACTCCAGATGGTGCATGCTAGCCTAAAGCTGTGACACCCTTTGTCAATGGATTGAATGCTGAACTGATACATATTCATGGAATAGCCAAGTTGTCACATCTCACCTAGCATGCCATTTGGAAGGACAAAGACAAAAAAATAAATAAGTAGCCAACTTCTTGAAACAACTACAACCACAACACCCACAAACCAACTTTTGAAGCCATGCAAATAAGCAATCTATTTTCTATGAAGTAGAAGCTTGTTTACATTTCATTTCACCAAATGCATATGATTTTGCAATTCTATAGACACCGTTAGAGAGCATAACTTACTCTTCTTTGAAAGAAGTCATGGGTCTTCTAGGCTGAGGTGTGCTTTTATTTTTTTCACAATCAACAATTTATTCATTGCAAATACATTTTACAAGAAACATAAACGCAGGCTATACACGTGGATTTCACCCGATGGTATGCGTAGGAATCAGACAGATTACATCTGTGGAAAGAACTGCTGGAGAAGCTCAGTATCAGCTGTGAAAACCAGGGCTGGTGCTGATTGTGGAACAGACCACCAACTACTCATGCAAGTTTAGGCTGAAGCTAAGGAAAGTGAAATCAAGCCCACAGGAATCAAAATATGACCTTGAGTCTGTCCCGCCTGAATTTCAGAACCAGGAGATGTGCTTTTGACTGTAGTCACATCATAAAGTTTTCCAGTGCTCCCTACTCTGGACCTCTAAAACTTGCGACAACTTTTCTGCACTACTCTTTCTTCACGAATGTATTTTTCAATTAAGAAATATAAATCAAACTAACAACAAAAGAAATAAAAACTTGTTCCTTTGATATAAAGGTTTAAATACCCATTGAGGTTATTTTAGAAGTAACTGACATTTTTGTGGGTTTTAAAATTTTTATTTTTATTGTTTTTTTGTGTGTATACTGTCAAATCAGATCTGGCTGGTACAGGAGGAGATTGTCCTTCCTTCTCCAGCAGATCATCTGGTGGATTCGTACCATTCACCTTTGGGATTGCAGTGCAGCTTCTTGCCACTAGGCCACCAGAACTTGCCCCAGAAATAACTGACATTTTTATTGTGTTCTCTTCCAGCTGGTAAAACTTATTCAGAAACATGATTTCATTGATCATCAAAACAAATTAGCAATATGAATAGGGGTGACAAACTAACTTCCAGTGTATCTTGATGCATATGGGATTGGTCAGGAGGTAGCCCGAGATGCAAGCAGTAGTGAAAATGAAGGAAATAGCTCAGAACTAAAGTAACCAACCCAACTATCAAGTCAATCTGTATGGCAACTATGTAGCCAGCAGTATAAATCATAGCATTTTATGGGTATTATGGACCAAAATGTAATCTCATGACTTGATATTTTGTTGTTGAGGTTTTGCAGCAGTGTCTGGAAAATAATAATACTTGCCATCAAATTTTGGACATGAAATTCATTGGAAGAACCCATTAAATTTCCCAGAAACAGAAATTCTCAGGGCAAATGCACTCCACAAAACTAGATTTTTATAACCAGTCAAATGATAAGATATCACAAATATGTAGATGTAAATCTAATGAAACATCTGGCATGTTTATGGGTAAGGCGGAGGCCCAGATATGTGGACAAGGCAAACGTGAAATGGGTTAAAGATAGATTTCACATGATGGACAGACAGGGGTGAAAATGGCCTGGGTATACTCTGAGCCAGTTACAGCAACACAACTTTATGACTAAAAGATCTTGTCTTCTATTTTGCTTTACTTGCTATATTGATGTCCTTAAACATGACAGGACTAGTAACATGATAGGGAGCTCTGTGATGAGAAGCTATGCGGAGATCCCAAAGGCACACTGGTTGAATCCACAGCTGCCCTGCAGGAAAGGATGGACAATCTCCTCCCATACAATTTACTTTCTCTGCAAACCAATGGTGGGTCAGCTATGGGTTGGTTCCAACTTGACTGTAAATAACAACATCATTGACACGATAGGGAGCTCTCATGGCCCAGTGGTAAGGAGTTGTGCTGCTCACCAAGAAGTGGGAAGTTCAAATCCACCAGCTCCTCCATGAGACAAAGATGGGTAATCTCTAGTGAGATTTATAAACTCTAAATCCCACTGGAGGTTTGATGACACTGCAGATCCAGCAGTCAGGAGTTGTGCTGCCAACTCAAAGGCAGATGGTTCAAATCCATCCCTTCCTTCCAGAGAGAAAGTGAGGCAATCTCCTCCTGTTCAATTACAGCCTCTGTAAACCTATTGGAGGGTCAACTCTGAGTCAGACCTGAAGTGATGGCACAAAACAACAAGGACAGGTAAGTCTCAGCTTTTCAGAATGTGCTTATAATCAAGATGAACCAGGGGAAACAGGTTCGATAACATTAGAGATTTTAAATTTTATATGCAAACTGTATTGTGGATTGTATTTGATCCTCAGAAAGAAGCATTGAATTAGTAACCCTCTTTAATGTGAATGTGACATTGTTTAAGGAAATAGGGTTCTTTATCTCTCTATCTGGTGTTATTATTTAAGTTAAAGAGACAGAAACACACAAAGGCAGAGAGAAACAGAGATAAACATGAAAATTACACCCTGTAATAAGTAGGTTTGGGCCCACCAGTTGCTGTGAATGAATATTTTTATGATTGTGTTCTATGATTCTCTTAGAAATACTTGGTCCCTAGTAATTAATGATGTTTTTTGTAGAAAGTGTGGGAGAGGGCAGAGGAAGAAGAAAGTATATTTTAAGATCAACATAAATATTCTAGTTGTATACCCTGTGAGAAAATATCATAGATAGTTGACATTTTGAGATGATTTTAGAAAGAGTGGAGTAGTAAGGTGCTCTGGTGGTTTAACACGCACTACACTGTTAACCAAAATAGAGGATTTAACTAGAAATGAAGAAAAGGGACCACACTTACTATTCAAAGACAGTGATCTGAAAATAACTGAATTAACAAGGCTCATTCACTGGTGAAATAGTGTAGAACAAAAATTTAAAAACTAAACCGAAAGAAAACCAGTCATGAAAGCAAATTAGTGCTGTTTTCAGACCTTGGCAGTTTTAACTAATTAACATTGGAAAATTGCCTCAACTCCAAGGTAAGTTTTAAAACTCACTTTAAATGACGCCATACTATTAATGCACCTGGCATTTGACAGTGTCCAATCAAAAGCTTCTTCTCTGCAACGGAGTCCTTTGTTAAAGCCTGAAATAATCTCCATCAGTTATATCTTTGGCCTATGGTTTGAATCCACCAGCTCCTCTTTGGGAGAAAGATGGACAATCTCCTCCCTTGTGATTTATTGTCTCTGAAAACACTCTGGATCTGTGAGTCTGTTCTGACTCAAGAGCACACAATGACAACAGTGATATTTCTGGACCATGACACCGATGCTTATTTGCATTTATCTACACATTTACTCCCATCCAGCTTTTTCTTCTTTCCAGGAATTTCCTCTCTGCTTCCATTTTTCGTTATTTCTCAGTGCCCAGGAAAACCCCACAGTATTCTCTCTTACGTTGCCTGTGTGGGTCTGACATTCCAGGTGACTTTGTGTTGTATTGACACTATGGCTGCCAGCCCGTGCTCCAGCCCAGTGGTGATGGTGAGAGTGATTGGGTCCAGGAGAGTTCAGTATTGTTCCCTGCTGTTGCACAGAGGGTCCTTGTGAGAGGCATCTGAGCT
Organism: Elephantulus edwardii; assembly: GCF_000299155.1. Taxonomy (NCBI): domain Eukaryota; kingdom Metazoa; phylum Chordata; class Mammalia; order Macroscelidea; family Macroscelididae; genus Elephantulus; species Elephantulus edwardii. The sequence goes on along the minus strand of NW_006399868.1, from coordinate 7,220,544 downwards.
CCTCACCATAACAACAGGCATGGCAAAGAGTATTATTAAAAGTCAAAGAAAAGATCAAATCTGTACCTGAGCAGCTTATACCCCAAAGAACTTCCAGAAATACAAGCCAAATTCAGAAAAGGACATGGAACAAGAACTATCATTTTCTAATGTCAGTTGGATCTTGGCAAAGAGCAAAGCATATCAGAAAGATGCTTACTCGTGCTTTATTTTTATTATGTGTTTTATATTTGGGATATCACAAAGCCATGTGACTTTATGGGTAACCATTACAAAGAGGAGGAGTTCTGGAGCATTTGATAGGCCTTATGTAGAATCTGTGCAAAGAAATCTTTCAGAAAGAGCAGAGGGATAACAAATGATTTAAAACTAGAATATGTACATATCAGCACTGCAGATTTTTCACTGCCTTTATTTTGCTGAAAAATATCCAAGGATCTGGACTCTATCAAGGAGAATGTGACACCAGGATTAGAAAAGCATCATTAACAAGCGACTATATGCTAACGACACAGCCTTGTTTGCTGAAAGCAGAGAACTTGAGACACGTTCTAAGCAAGATCAATTTTTACCCTCCAGTATGAATTACACTTCCAAAAAATAAATTGAAAACTCTCACACTGGATCAGTACATAACATCGTGATACACAGAGAAGACTGAATTTGTTCAAGATTTCCTTTCACTTAGATCCGTAGCCAATGCCCATGGAAACAACAATCAAGAAATTAAATTATGTATTGCACTAGTCAATTGAATGCTAAGAGCTGATTTAAAGTGTTAGAGAGTGAAGACGCCACCTTGAGTTAAGATGTGCCTCACTCAAGACATGGTATATTCAGTTATTTCATATGCACGTGGGTGCTGGACAATGGCTAAAGAACATGAAAGAATTCAAAGCAATTATAGTTGAATTACTGTGTTGGTCAAGAACAAGTCAATTTGTCTTGAAAACATGCCACAGAACATTCTTTAGGCATAAAGAGGGAGAGACCTAGTCTGATATACTTAGAATATTTTATGAGGAGAGATTAGTTCCTTGCAAAGTACTTCTTGTTTGGTGAGGTGAGGAAAAGAGGAAGAGGCTCAGCAAGATGGACTGGCCCAGCAGAAAGGACAACGGGCCATAAGGTAGCCAGGTTGGGGCTGGCTCAGCACTGGCAGTTCTATGAGGGCACCGCTAGGAGTCAGAACTAATTTGGCATCACCTAACAACACAACATAGAATAGTATTTACATTTTAAAAAGAAACATTTTTTTTGTTTTTTACTACCCAGAGGGGTAAAAGCACAGACATCATTCTATTCAGGTTGATTACATGCGTCTTCTCCTGGCTGGTTGTAACTTAGTTCTTGACTAATGCAAAGGCGGGCCTCTTTTTAAATTTGTTCTCTTTCTCATAACTCATTTGAATGAAACCAATCTTCATCTCTTCAAAGTATTTAACAGAAAGGAGTCATATATCGCAAGTAAGTAACGCCATAAACCTTTCTTAGTGTCGTTTTGCTTTCATGAAATTTATTTTCTTCTTTTGAAGTGTGAGGCGTCTCTTTCAGCTCTCAGGCAGCCAGTCAGGCACTAATCAGGCTTCTACTTGCCTGATTACTCCATTTGTAAAACTTATCTTGTTGTACTTAGACTCGAGAAAAGTAAAGACCATCAAGCTGATGTAATAGGACCACAAGGCCACCATCATTTAGCAGGATCATGAGACCAAAACAGAATAGCAACTAGAAAGGTTTTCTCAGCCTATGTTGTTTCCCGTAACTGCTGCACGCCTTTTCTGGATTTCTCTTTATCTCTGTTTCCATTAACCTCTGCTCTCTGGCCGTGTTAGCACATACCACTTTGAACTTGGAGATGAACAATGTGTGTGAGGTATAGAATTGAAGGCAAGGACAAAGTTGTAAATTTTATAACCTTAAAAGCCCCTGAAAAAAATGCTCTTTTCTTCTTCTTTTCTTTTTTAAAATTTTTATTTTATGTTGGTTTGCTTACAAAGTCCGAATACATTGTGTTTCCTACTATCCTTCATTCGCATTGTGTTTCATGCAATCAAGGCAGAACATTGTCAAGAGCCAGAGTAACAAGGCATTATTTGAAAGAAAGTTTCAACACTGACTAACAACCAGAATTGGAAGGTTGGGGAAAGCAACAGAGAGTTTTAGGTCGGTGAAGATTAAACTACCCTTGACTAGTTAGGATCTATTTTCAGACAATCTCACAAAGGCCCACAGCTTTCAATGTATGCTTCTTCCCAAGTCCTTGCTCAGAACTTAACAGAAGTTACTGTCTAGGACACACCTTTAAGTGAAGGAAGATAACAGCAGATAGATAGAACCTTTGAGATACTCTGGTCAAAGCTAACTCCAAGAATGCTAGGACTTTTTTATCATCCCTGCTAAATTTCACCTCTATTTTGCATTAGCAGTTCATCACAGCACATGCAATTGGGCACAACTTCAATAATTATTTTCTAAATTTTGCTTTTTAAGTAATTCTATGTATAAAACTAGCATCAAATATTATCAACTAATGTCCAAGTTGTATAAATAGAACACCGCCTGGTCCTGTACTATCCTCATAATAGCCGCTGTCCCCTGCCAGCCACCTATGAGGCTGAGGAGGTGACCAAGAAGACATACTTGGCAGATACAGTGTGTGGTCTTAAGAAATAGAATTAATATCTTAAGTGCAAAACCCTAAAAGTAATAATAAAATACGTACTTGCTGTGCTTTAAGCACTTCCAAAATCCCCAAACCTATTAACCCACTTAATGTCTATTGATCAAAATAGCTAAGAAGCCAAGTTTACTGGATAATAAATAAACCTCATTCTTTTTTAAGGGGAGGTTCACTTATGAACTATCTATTTTAAGTTGGTTTTCAGAGCACCGTGATTATGTAACAGTGATGGGCATGGCTTAGAGATATTGTGTGTACTGTTCAACATCACTGCAAAAAAGCAAATATTGCAATAAAGTAGAGAACATGGATATGTGTGTGTGTGATATTGCATATAAGTGTTTATACTATAACATGGGGTTTGTTTTTTCTTTAGTTTTCATAGTCTTAAAGGAGTTCTGATAGTACAGTGACTTACTTACTTCACTGCTAACAAAATAGAAGTTCAAATCCATCACCCACTCTGAGGGGAAAACACAGGCAGCCTCTTCTTGTGAAGACACCCAGATTCTAACATTCGGTAGAAGGTCATTTTCAGAATTGACTAGAGACTAAAGAGGTTTATCATTTGTTAAGTGGAGAACATTTTTAGGAAAAGGTTTGAAATCTTAGGAAAATTATTAAAATGTTACATCATCTCAAAGCAAGTAGTGCTATTGAAATAACAATACTTACAGACTTACCTGATACTGTAGCCTGGATTTTTCATTTGTAAGACACAGTGTCTGAAATACAATGAAACAAAGTATGCTTGCCCAGCTGCAGATCATTGGCATCTAGGGCTACACTGTCTATCATAACACCTCATAGCACGGGGAGTCCAAGTAGATTAGCTTTTAGACTAGATTTAGAGTATGGCGGGAGCAAAGTCTCCCGAAGGCTCATTCCTGTGGTTGCCCTTGCTGGGTACCATCAAGTCGTGTCCCACAGGGCACTGCTTGGCCCTGCCCCACCCCCCAGTCCAAGCGGTACCTGGGGCCATTGCTGCAGCCATGGCACGCTGCGTCTTGTTGAAGACGGTCCCCTTTCCTGGTGACCGTCTGCTTGATCAATCACAGTACTTTTATCTCCAGGGATTGGAACCTCCTGCTTAACATGCCCTAAATATGAAAAACGTCACTCCATCCTCATATCTGGGATCACTCACCCTGCACTTCTTCCTGGATGGATGGACTTGCTTGCCCTTTGGGAAAGTCCATGGTGTAATCACGTGTTTTGGAGCACAAGTCAAAGGCAGTGATGATCCTTGGGCCTCCCTCACTCATTGGTCTACCTTCGCTGAGGCTGAACTTAGGAGGAATTCTTCGGGAGCAGGACTTCTGCGGGAGAGCAGTTACGGACGGTCCTTAGAAAGTCATTAAGGACACCCAGCCTCATTTCTGTCACCACGTCCGCACGCACTTTATGTTAATGAGACAGATTACAGTTCAGAAAGGTCCAAGCAAATATTCTGGCTCCGATTTATCACAAAACACATACAAACTGACAAAATCAGAAGTATTATACTAAGTTAACAGTTGTAAAAGTACTTGTTGATTTTAGTTTATGAATTATGCATTATTATGAAAGATGCATTTGACAGATTCTAGTATTAGTCAATCATTTGTGAATCCATGCCATTTTTCTCAAAAAATGTTATAATTCTTATTTCCCAGAAACGAAAAACTTAATTTTACACTGTATCTTGAATATATTATGTATTTTCACACAGCATTCCCTAATGTCTCAATTATCTTACACTTCTTCCTTCTTGGTGTTAAGTAAAGATTTTATGGAATAATAATAATTAGAAAAAATAAAATTCATCTTTACTACTTCGTCTTAATAAATTAATCCCATTTGTGTTTCTTTTCCAATTGTTCTCCTATATGGAAATTCATTTTTTTTGTTATGGTAACTAAGGTTGTAACAAAATATCTGCCATTTCAACGTTCTTTCCATCTGCACGTTAGGGGCATTTATATTCATTACATTGTGTAACCACCATTTCTTTCCACATTTTCCCATCACACTTAGATAGATTTTGGAAGACAGTATTTTGACCACATACGCAAAACTCATTTTAGCTTTAATGTCACTACCTTCAGTAAAACTTGTAGCGTGATATGCTAATTACCATGCACAAAGCTTGATTGCAAAAATGGGCTCAGACGTGCCATGGATTTGAGGGTGGCACAGAATGAAACAATGTTTCAGTCTGTTGTACATGAACTTGGGCAAAATTTAACAATAGGAAAATAATAAAAAAGCAACTCTAGGAGAAAGTTTTAAGTCTAGAACACTCAAGTTGACAATGATTTTTTGTTCCAAGTTTCTATGACTATCATTATATTTCAGATAAAATGAATTGTAGACTTATTAGTAATTTTTAAATGTGTTTAAATCTCTTTGGATTTTTAAACAAAATTTTACTTTATCTCTTTCTGATAACTTTAAAATGTAACAACAATAGTCTAACAATAACAAAATACGGACAATTGGCTATTTTATTTTTTTATATATCAAACATAAATACAATAGAATTTCCTTTTATTAATTAAAATAATATTAAAAATTGAAGAAAATCTAGTTTTAAATGTGATATGAATTTATGTTCACTCACTGTTGCCATTTGGTTTGTTATCTCTTTTTAGAATCCTTTATCCTAATCATGTTTTTCTTTTCAAGAAATTCACCATAAGATGCTTGGAGAAAGATGGGCAGTAATTCACACTGTGTGATTTACAATCTCCTTTGAAAACCCACTAAAGAGTCAGCTGTGAGTCAGCTCTGCTCCTGTGGCAGTGAATGAATGAGTGAACCTATGCTCAGGGAATGAGATATTGTCTACGTTTCACTCAGTCTCCCCCTTCCATAAACCCACATTTTCAGACTCCATTGACAAGACTTAGCCTCTGCAAATGAGGTGTATTTGTCAGGATATAAACAGCTGAAAGATTAGCAGAAGCGGATGCTCTGCCAATAAATACCACATTCTACCCCCTTGTTACCAGCACACTGATCCTGAGGCTTCCCTGCAACTTCTGGATCCAGATGCTGCTGCGAGGTGGCTTTAGCAGCAAAGGCCCAGTGGGAGCTCCTTAACTCTTTTACCACACTACCCAGCACTTTCATAAACCCCTTACGCATTTAATCAAATTATCTTTTCCTTTAAATGTTTAGAAAGTTCTTGCTTATTTAAACTCAGAACTTTGCAAGATAGCAAAGATTTGGAAATAATTGCAGTCTTGATGGGATAGAGATGCTTGGGGACAGTTAATTTGTAAATTTATAAAGTTACAATGAAGTACAGATGTCATGTAGCATGATTTCCTTCAGGCTTTGAAGTGGAGGATATATTTGTTCATAACTGAGAGCTATACCGCTTCGCTATAAGACCTATATTCTTTTCTTTCATAACCAGTTTTCATTACTCATTTGTTCCCTTCTGTCCTAATCAGTCAGTGCCAGGAGAGGCAGTTAACTTCTTTAGGACATTTTAGTAATAGTAGACATTAATATTTAGAGTTTGGCTGCTGTTGTACAAAGTGAGGCTTGGAGTTCATAGCTTTGATCTTATGATTATAGTTAGGTTTAGGAAATGTTACTTCTAATTGCACATTGTTTCAGAATGTATTGTAAGACCATATGGTTACTTACTTGTCTTTTTTTAAAAAAAATAAACCCTTATGCTACAACTTTCATTTAACAAAAAATACTCCTTAATGACTTAGACTAAATTTTAATTCTTTAAATAATTTTATTAAAGGAAAACAATTTGTACCTTATTCTAAGAACATTTCTTCTTTTATAAGTGGTCTTATTTCGTATTTCTTTATGCAATATTAACAGCTCACTTTCTGCATGTATGTAGCTACTTGTTTCATTGTTATTTGAGCCACATAACTTCAGTTTTTAGTCTTAAACTTGGGAGAACATGAATAAGTTTAAGTTTGCCCATCTCTTTGTCTTTTCTATGGAATTAATTACTCCTAAATTACATGCTCAAGATTATCAACAGTTTCATTTTGCTTGGATCCACTCAACACTTATTATGGTAATAGTGATGAAATCGAAAGATTTTTTGCTTTGAAAAATCTACTGTCAAGTGCTACAGAACAAAGATAATAGTATAAATGCCAAGAGATGTTATATTCACACCATGGTGTTTTCAATGTCTTCATATATATCTGAATGTTGGAAAACCTAGGAAGAATGATTACCTTTGAATTGTGGTTTTGGCTAAGAGTATATGGACTGCCCAAAACAAACACATTTTTCCTGGAGGAAGAGCGTCCAGGGTGTTCCTTTGGCTGCAAGGATGGGAAAAGTTCATCTCATGTACTTTGAGTATGAAGCCAGTTGTTTGAAAAAGACACCATTTTGGGAACAGGTAGAGGGTCAGCAGAGAAGAAGAGGATTGTTGAAGAGATGGACTGGCAGCGACTGCAACAATGCTCATGTGTCTCAAGAGACTGAGGATGGCGTAAGATACAGCCAAGTTCACATTTGTTGCTCATAGGATCACAGCGAGCCATAGTTCACTTTCAAATCATATGGTCAATTAGATACAAGTTCTAGAGATAATTGCTATTTCTTTTGCTAAAGCGACAATAATATGTTAAAAAGCCCAGTCTATATTGCCAGTTTCTTTTTGCAGGACAAATGCTGAAAGTGTACATACATTTTACTGTGAAAGAGCGAATGTGTATGTAGGCATATATCTGTATTTCTGCATGCACAAAATGTTATTTTCCTGTTATGATGATGACAAAGAGTACAGGCCAGGGATAGAAACATTCAAGCTATAAAACACTTTACAGTCTAGTTTGAAATATTATGACATAGACATTTATAAAAACATTCAGGACCTTTAAAAAGAGATGGTTAAGGATAGTAAGCTATTATTTTTATGATGGAATGTTTCTGTTATAAACAGTATGATATGTAGTATAATGAATACCCTGAATCTACATTTAAGTGTAAAAAATATTTTAAAATATATAGATATATCTAAAGCTCCATATATATCCCTTTAAAATTACAACCTGTTTCCTCCTTAAAAATAAGTTTATTCTCAGTTTTTATTTAATGCCTCCATGATGGTCTTTGTAACATAACTATCCATTAATTTCTAAACCATTTATCATATAGTTGTTCATGATTTTATGTTCTTCATGCATACTCATTTATTTTTATAGTTTGGCCCCCATATTTGCAATGATTAATGTATCTGGTTCAATTTTTACTATAATACATACTATACTATACTATACTATACTATACTATACTATACTATACTATACTATACATTAACATAGTTGTGTGCTGTGCCATATAGTCAAGTGTATCCAATTCTATAATCAAATGTTGATGGACATTCAAAACACTTTAAATATTTTACTGTTATACGAGTTTTCTTCACATTCCTGTTTTCTGGAATACAGTGGAAACTCTGCTGTGTGTTTGTCAAATTCACATTTGCACATAAAATAGAAAACCTCTCTCGGTTTTCCATTCCTCTACCTCTATTCTCTTCCAGTCAGTTGGCCAAGTGGTTGTTCTCCAGATTTCTTGGCACAACTTGGTGAGCACATCCAGGGCAACATCTGTTATCTGAAATACTTCAATTGGTATACCATCTATTCCTGGGGCCTTATTTTTTGCTATTTCCTTCAAAGCAGCTTGAACTTCTTCCTTCATCACCATAGGCTCTTGCTCATATGTTATTTCCTTAAATTCCTCTGTATCTGCCAATTCCTTTCTATATAATGACTCCGTATATTCCTTCCATCTTCTTTTAATACTTCCTGAATCATTTAATATTCTGCCCAAAGCATCCTTGATTACAGCAACTCTAGGTTTGAATCTGTTCTTCAGTTCCTTGAGCTTAAGAAATGCTGAGCGAGTTCGGCCCTTTTGATTTTCTGACTCTAGCTCCTCGCAAATTTCATTGTAGTATTTTGCTTTGTCATTCCGAGCAGCCTTTTGGAATCTTCTGTTCAGCTCTTTAGTATCTTGAATTCTTCCTTGTGCTTTGGCTTCTCTACACTCCAGTGCAATCTTCAGAGTTTCTTCTGACATCCATTTTGGTCTTTTCTTCCTCTTCTGTCTTTGTAATGACCGTTTACACTCTTCCTGAATGATATCTTTGACATCCTCCCACAACTCATCTGGTCTTCGCTCATTAGTGTTCAAGGCCTCAAACCTGTTCCTGAGATGATTCTGAAATTCAGGTGGTATGAAATCAAAGTCATATTTTGGCTCCTGTGGATTTGGTTTAATTTTCCTCAGCTTCAGCTTGAACTTGCATATGAGTAATTGGTGGTCTGTTCCACAATCAGCACCCCCGGCCTAGTTTTCACCGCTGATACTGAGCTTCTCCAGTGGTTCCTTCCACAGATGTAGTCGATCTGATTCCTATGCATACCATCAGGTGAAGTCCATGTGTATAACCTGCGTTTGTGTCTCTTATAAAATGTATTTGCAATAATCAAAAAACAACTGGAATAGTACATTCACATAAAATTGCCAGATATGAAATCTGGGTTTAGAAGAGGCTGTGGCATTAGGACCGTCACTGCCAATATCAGATGGATCTTGGCTGAAAGCATAGAGTATCAGAAAGATGTTTATTTCTGTTTTATTGACTATGCAAAGGTATTTGACTGTGTGAATTACAACAAATTGTGGCTAACTTTGAGAATACTGGGAATCCCAGAACACTTGATTGTGCTCATGTGGAATTTATACCTAGACCATGAAGCTGTCATATGAACAGAGCAGGGGAATGAATTCTGTATGGTTCAAAATCAAGAAATGGATGTGTCAGAGATGTATCTTCTCTCCATACCTTTAAAGTCTTCATAAACACAGATTATTCAGAACACTTGACTTTAGGAGAAGGAATGTGGTATCAGGATTGGAGAAAAACTCATCAATGACTTCCATTATGGAAATGACACAACTTTGTACACTGAAACTGAAGAGGACTTGAAGCATTTGCTGCAAAAGATAAAGGACTGTGGTCTTCAATATGGATTGCATCTCAACCCCAAGAAAACAAAAATTCTCACCACAGGGCCAAGTGACAGCATCATGATAGGTCAAGGTTGTAAGCAACTTCTTTTTGCTTTGGTCCACATCAATGCTCTTGACACCAGCAGCCAGGATATAAAAAGACAAGTTGCTTTAGGCAAGTCTGCTGTCAGGAACCTCTCCCCAGTTAAAAAATGTAATGATATCAGTCTGAAGACTGAGGTGTGCCTGATACAGAATGTGGTCTTCTCAATTACTTTGTATGCATATTAGAGCTAGGTAAAGACTAATGATGACAGAAGAAGAATTGATGCCTATGAGTTGTGGTGCTGGAGAAGGATATTGAACATACCATAGAGTTCCAAGAAAACAAATAAGTCTGTCCTGAAGAGGGTATAAGCTAGGTTGCTCCTTGGAGATGAGAATTTTGGAATCCCTCTTACATATTTTGTGCATTTTGCCAGAAGGAACCAGTCCTTGGAAAAGGACATCATGCTTGGAAGGTTGGAGGGACAGCTCAGGAGAGGAAGACACTGGAGGGATGATGACAGCGGGAACAGGTATATCAGAGAGAGTGAGATTGGCTCAGGGTTGGACTGGCTTCAGAGTTACTGTTCTTAGGGTTGCAATTAGTTGTAGTCAACTTGACGGTGTATATAAAAAAAAACAACATTTGTGATGATTTATAAGGCAGAAACTGTTCTTTTAGGTTTGCAACACTTACATATTGTGTGGTGCTAAGCGGGTGTTTAATACTCGATTGTTAAATGTATTTGAATGAAACATATTTCTCAGAAGAGGTGGACTGTTTTTTTTCTCCCAAGTTGACATATGTCTAGTGTGTAATTGATTTAATTGGTACTTGGATTTGAACTTTTAAAATTTGAATATAGATTCTACAAGAAATTTTACCACTGTCTTCTGAAACTACATGTTCAACATTCATTTTTTGTTAACTTGATCCATATTTTTAAGGTATCGCCTGGAAGATGTTGTCTGTGTTAATTTCAAACTTATGGTAATCAATATCTCTCTTTTTTTTGCTACCAATTTATAAATTTGATGATTCTACAACTTAATTGCAAATTCTATTACTGATTGACATAAACCAAAATAACAAACTTAGCTGTAAATACTTTCTTCATTGAGTCCTGGCAATGCAGTGGTTAATTACTCTGGTTCTACCAGGAAGTTTGGAGGTTAAAATACCACTTTACTGGGGAGAGATGAGACAGTCCATTGACTGCCAATAAGATTAGTCTCATAAATCTTGTGAGGCATTTCTGGTATATCTCATAGATTTACTATGCAGAAATTACTGAAAAAAACAACAAACAAAACACAAATCACCCCAAAAGAAAAACAAACAACAACAAACAAACCCATCAGAAATGAGATAAGTATAATTATTTTTCTGTGTGAAATTAAAATCATTTTTACCATATCACTTTATGATTTCTAATAGTGGAGTGTTTTACGTGTTGCACTGCTAACCAAAACTTAAGTAGTTCAAACCCTTCAGTTGCTCAATGGTAGAAAGATGGGCCATCTTCTTTTGTAAAGATTTATAGCCACGAAAAACCAGTGGAGGGATGATATATTTTATTTAGCTTTACTTTTTACTATATATTAACTTATCAATAGCTCACAGCAACAACATGTGCTGAGACTTAGCTACACACGTACAATAGATCTGAACCTTGTTCTATTCTGTATTATTCTTAGGATCGCTGATATTCTTAGCCTCTTGTTAAAGTCACTGTGTCATCTCATAACAATGTTCATCTCATCGAAGATCTAGAGTAATCTATTACTATTCATTAACATTAATATTAATACTAATACATTTGCATTATATTTTCATTTTTAATATTTTTGGGACCTGACATTGTAATTTTTTATTATTGTGGAAACAGACACAACAAAAATATATTTAAATTCAACATCTGTGCATATTTTAAAATGGAAAGTTGGACATCACCTCCCATGTGACTCACAGCCTCTGAAAACCAGCTGGAGGGACAGTGATGAGAAGATTCTGACTCTATAGTGAATAACAAGAACAACATTAGTACAGACAGTAGATTTCAGTATGTGGATGTATTTCCTACTTGTCTTTCAGGAAAACTGGGAATAAAATAGAAATAGCAAAAGAAAAAAAATTCTTCATAGGGAAAAAATATCTTTCAAGAACTTCTATATGTAGCAAAGGAAATTGATTCTACTAGTGTCCCATCTGTCTTCTGTTACTTCCAAAATGTCATCACAGACTCCTTGAATTACTTATTTCCTTTTCCTAAATTGGGTTTTGTGAATTTGAAAAGAAATTATATTATTGTGTTTATGTGTCTATATGGTGTAAAGATATCACATCCCAGATTTCCTCACCCATAATAAAAAAGAATGGTTCCTTTAAAACGGATGTGTATTTCATTGGTAAGAAACTGCCTTGCATTCCCCGAGGCCCAGGGTTCAAATCCAATCTGAATGCATCCGCTGCTGCACAGGAGGATATGCACTCTTCCTGTGCAACTTATGGACTCTGGAAATTAGATGGAGCGTCAGCTGTGAGTTACTTCCAACCTGAAGAATGTAACAACAGCAACATTTAAAAAACAAATGGAAAACCTCAGTGTTTTCATTTCTGACATTTATATACAATTTCAGTATTTTGCTTTAACTTTATAAACACACAATATAGTTAAAATATTATCTAAATTATATTAAATCATTACATTTCCAAAACATCCTTGTTAAATAGTCCTAACTACCAATATGTCATGGATATAGAAACTGAGGTTTAGAGAAATGAAATTATATGTTACATAATAAGCATGTAGCAAGTGTTAGGGATCAACCTCGCAATTTGAATAGTCACATGAAATTTTCAGTATTCATAGCTAATTTTCAAGAAGACACAGTTAAGATTCTCAGGCAAATATAAAGTGAACGTAAGTTAAATGCTTTCTTAACTTTGATTAATTAATGAGGGAATAAAGCAGATGTTAAAATTAGCTCAGAGGATGTTGAAGTAAATTTAATGAACAAATAAATATAGAGAAAATGCTACTAGAGCTTTGATGATAAATTAGTGAAAATCTGATACTTTCTAGTACTTATCTCACTAAGTGACTTTTTTGTTTGAATAAATACCCTGTAGTTCATGTGAAACCTATACTCAGGCGAGGAAGCAGTCTTCAGAACAGAGCAAGGAAACACTGCATGGTTCAAAGTCAAGAAGGGAATGTATCAGGGTTGCGTCCTGTTTCCATACCTTTTCAATCTACATGCAGAATAGATTATTTGAGAGATTGGACTTTATGAGGAGAAATGCGACATTAGAGGAAGATTCATCAACAACCTACATTACGCAGATGATACAACTTTGCTGCTGAAACTGAAGAAGACCTGAAGTGATTGCTGCAGAAGGTCAAGGACTGTAATCTTCAATATGGATTGAAGCTCAACATCAAGAAGACAAAAATTCTCACCACTGGACCAATTGGCAGCGCCATGATAGATGGAGAAGAGAATGAGGTTGTTAACAATTAGAGTTTGCTCAGCTCCACAATCAACACTCTTGGCATCAGCAGTCAGGAAAACAGAACTGCACCAGGGAAATCTGCTGTCAGGGATCTCTCCAGAGTGCTGAAGAGCTTTGATGTCAGTCTAGAGACTAAGGTGCACCCAAGTCAGGGCATGGTCTTTGCAATTACTTACTGTGCATCAGAGAGCTGGTCAATGACTAAAGATGACAGAAAATTCAATGCCTTTGCATTGTGGTGCTGGAGAAGAGTATTGAACACACCATGGACTGCAGAGAAAACAAATAGGTCTTGGAAAGGATGAAACCAAGTTTCTCCTTGGAAGCTACAATTTTGAAGCTCTGTCTCACATAGTTTGGGCATGTGGCCAGGAGGGACCAGTCCTTGGACATCATGCTTGGAAGGGTAGAGGGACAGTATAGGAGAGGAAGACACTGGATGAGATGGATTGACACAGCTCCTGGGGCAATGGGGGTTGGTGTCTTGGAGTTAGTGAGACTGGCGCAGGACAGGGCAGGCTTCAGAGCTGCTGTACACAGGGTTTCTAGAAGTTTCAGATGACTCAACACACATCATCATAATAATAATAACAACAACAATCCTGTAGCAGTTTAAAGTAGTATTTTGCAATCTCACCAACAATGTAAAAGAGTTCCTATCTCACTGCATCCACTCTAACATTTATTACTTGTTGTCCTGTTAAAATTTGTCACTGCTATCGGAGTGAGAGAATATCTTTGTGGTTTTGATTTGCATCTTTCTTATTGCCAATATGTTTGAGTATTTCTTCATGTGTCTGTTGGCCATCCAAATATCTTCTTCCATGAAAATTCTTTCCATGTCTTTTGACCTTTTTGTAATTGTGTTATCAGCCTTTTTTCTTGTGGAGACCCTGTAGGACTCTGTAAACTTTGATATGAGACTCTTGTCGAATGGTATTGCCAATGTTTGTTTTGTTATTTTTTTTTCCCCAGTCAGTAGTTTTCTTTTCACTCTGTTGGAAAATGTTTCCAATATGCACAAGGATTTTTACTCTTTAGAAGGTCCCGTTAATCAATTTTAGCTTATCTAGACTGTGCATTTCTGGCAGTATTTGGCAGTCTCTTTATCCTATATACTGTTTTTGTTGTTGTTTAATGCCGTCGAGTCATAGACGACTCATAGCAACCCTATGAACGAACAGCCTGAGCACTGTTCATACATAGAGTTTCCAGAGGCAAGCCATTTTGGAAGTGGATGCCGCTCCTGCTTCCAGGCTTGATTTAGTCGGGAAGCTCCAGCCAACACTGTCCACCATGGGTGCCCATTACCACGATTGGCACATCACTGTCACAGGCTTCAGCATCACAGCAACCACTAGTTACCTCTGTACAGCAACACACAGACCAGTGCTATACCACCTAGAAGAATGTTTGACAGGAAGACAATTTGAACCTGGCTGAGGGCCACAGCTGACAATCACCCACCTTCAGCTTGGTAGCACAGCTTCCTTCCACTATATACTAGGCTATCTAAATTTGACCCCAGTTTGTCTCTGATGAGCTTTATGGTTTTGGGCTTTACTCCCAGGTCTCTGATCTACCTTGAGTTGATTTTTGTATATAGCATGAGATGTGGATCCTGATTCAGCTTTCTGCAGTTAGCAGTCCAGATTTTGTAAAAATACAGTTCAGATTGTAAAATGGTGTAATCACTCTGGAAGACAGTGTGGCGCTTCCTAAAAAGGTTGAATATAGAAATTCCATATGACTTAGTTATTCCAACTGCTTGGAATATACCCCGAGAGAATGAGAACTGAGGCATACAGGGAGACTTTACACCAATCTCCACAGCAGTGTTATTCACCATCATAATAACATGGAAATAGCCCAAATGTCCGATCACAATCAAACGGTTTGAGAAGTTATGGTAAATTCACATGATAAAATACTACGCAACACGCAGGAGCACTGATTTTGTAAATTACTACCTAACATGGGAGAGACTAGAGAGCATTATGCTAAGTGAGCTAACTCAGTCTCATAAGGACAAATGTTGTATAAGACCATTATTGTAGAATGGGTGTAAAGATCCAGGGAAGGGAAAGAGGGGAGCAGAGGGCTGAGGATGGGTGGGGTACAGGGAAGGGAAAGAGGGGAGCAGAGGGCTGAGGATGGGTGGGGTGGGTGTGGGTGGAGCATTAACCACAGACTCACATAATTTGATTGATGGGAGAGGGAGTGTGAAGGGAACGAAAAGATCTGGTGTAACAAACAATGTACATGAACTTTGTAAATAAGCCAGTATAAAATAAAGATAATTTAAAATAATCCCTAAAAACTGTAAAAAAACCTAATAGTATTTTCAATGTTAGCCTTACATAAGAAAGGTCCTTATTTATAGCCAATAAATGGACCCATAGCTTCTCACCATGCCTAAGTACTAATAAACGCGTCTCTCTGTAACTGTTGAAAAAGAAGAAAGGTCTTCTCACTTTATTTTCCTCGTAAGTAAAGAAATAACTAACTTCCCTGTCAACCCAAACACTGTTTCAAAGCATTTTACCCAGTTGCTCAGTATTTAAAGAACTACTTAGTTGAAGCTTTCCTTTGTCTTATCCTTAAAATTGACATTCTGAACCTTTTTTAAGTGTAAAATGTTGAATGGTTCCATCAATCTCAGGCCTTTGATAAGGCTGGGTCTCCTTGTCCAGGACTTTTACCGAGTTCAGATATCTGGACAAGACTAGACACTGTGGGAATTCTCACTCACTGCCTGAGCTTCCCGAATGTAGGCCTCCTGCGGCCTCTAAAGAGAGAGGCAGATCTAAGAGGCTCATACCCCCATCTCTCCTGGGCATATAGATGAATGCAAAGCTTGTTCTTTTTTCCACTTCAACCAGTGTCTCTAATATTGGTTTTTTTGACAGCACGTGGTAGCACTCTTTCTCAGGTAACACTGTTGTATATGTCGAGGCTGTACCTCCAGTGAATTGTCAGAGAAAGTAAACGACATTGGAGAAAATGATTCTCTTACGGATCAGCTGATGGGTTTGAATCACTTGCCTTTGGATTGACACTGCAACTCCTTATCACTGAACTACTAGGCCTCCCTCTGATAGCACTAGAATAGATTCACAGCAATTGTCTGTCTGTTTGCTGTAGTAAATAGCTTGGAGTTGCTGTGAAACTGAACACTGTGCCATAGTTGTGTCAAATATCATAATGGTTACTACCCATCATGTACAATGTTTGGAGGAGTTTCCAGATTGATTCAGGTTGGGAAGCAGGAGTGGCATCCACTTCCTAAACTAGATGCCTCTGGAAAGTCTATAAAGTCTATAAACATACAGAAATGATGTTAATTATAGAAAAGAGTTCAGGTCTTTGGAACAGGGGTCATTATGAGTCTTATTCGACTTGACACTTAACCACTGCTAAATGAGACTAATTTTGGTATATCTGGAGGAATATTCTTCCACGTTGTACATCACTCTTTGTCAAAGTGTTGTGTGAAGTAACCTGGGTTTGTTGTGATGCTAAACCTTGTGCCATTGGTTTCCCAATGTGGACAGTGTTTGGTGGAACTCCCAGTTGTAAAACAGGTTTGGAAGCATGAGTGGCATCTACTTCCATAACCACGTGTCTCTGGAAACTTGATGACCTTGGAGAAACTAGGATAGTTATTGAAAGGCATTAGGTCTTTTGTTCATAGAGTCACTATGAGTCGTGCTCAACTCGCCGGCAATCAACAGCAACAAGAAGCGGAGGAAAGAGCTCTGGTGGCCTAGCGCTAAGAGGCTGCATGAGCCCGATGCGCCAAGGGGGGTGGGCAATCAATCTCCTCCTGTGTGAATAACCACCGCTGAAAACCTGCTAGAGGGTCAGCTGTGGGTCATTTCTGACTCGATGGTCAACAACAACACAACAGTAGAGAAAACCCTGTATGTTCACCTCTACCCATACAGACCTGGGAATGAAAATAATAATAATAATGATAATGTTCTTCTCTTTATCTACTTTCAAATTTTGGATAACTTTCCTGACACAATACTTCATATTATTTTTAACTTACTTGGGACAAATTCAATAGGATTGAAGGCTTTTGGGTTTCTAGGGTGTCTAAGAGATTCCCTCCTCTAAAGTCTTCATTTACTCACTAGGAAGACTGAAGCTTTAATAAAGGAAATTATTTACTCAATATAATTAACGAGTTGGAATAAAGTCAGAACTAGAATCCCAAATCAGTGCCTTTCCACTAAGAAAATACAAACTCTTATACTACATAGCTGTTCACCATCAAATTGCTTTACCAAAGTTCCTCATAATAGGCTGAGTGTGAAGGTTGATGGATCTCAGACACTCAATCTCATAAAATACCACTATTTATGTTTCTTTTTTAAAATTTTCTCTTATAGCTATACTCATTGTTAATTTTTAAAAGTTTATCTTTAATGAGTAAAAACACATAGATCAAAGACACTTGAAAATAAAAATCTGAAAGTTTTTTTGTGAAAATAAACTCATTATTTTATATGTTATCACTATACAGTTTTACCATCTTTAGGGTTTACCTTAAGATGTGGGTTTTATACACTGAGATGAAAGGCAGTTTAAGACTAAATTAATAGACTCTGAAGGCCCTCAGACTCCTGCACTATATATATGTATAACTGAGTTAAGTCAAATTTAAGTTGGAAAATGAAGTGTATTCCTGAATTCTCTTGGCTCTATCCATCTTTCTTACTGTCAACCTTAATTTGCAATCTTTCTGTAGCTAAACTTCAGGCAGCAAAAATTCCCAAGCAAAATAAGACAAACCCCCACTACAAACAACAACAAAAACAAAGTGTAATGAGTAATGTTTCATTTAAATAAACAAAGAAAAAATAAACAAAGCAAAGCAAAGCAAAACCCAAACAAAGAGACACAGGGCTTGGTATTGACAGTGCCATCAACACTGAGCTCCCCTCTCATGGTGCAAACTCGCTTCTTTTGGCATGTCAGTATCTGGAAGATTGATTTGCAAATTAAACTGTGGAATATTCTGAATTTCACACTCTCAGGTTTTAAAAAATAGATCTGGCAACTCAATGTCTCCCTTTATTTGAAAAATTTATCATTAAGTCAAATTACTTGACACATAGATAACAGCATGTACATATTTTTATCACCTAAAGATCCTATTTACCTCTTCTCAGCAAAGCATATTGTTTCTTAATCCACTCAAGCAATCTAACTCATCTGGTCTCTAAGGCAGTGAATCTTTGCAGGAAGTGTCTGCCTGCCTTTCTCACCCAGTGACTGGTGAATTCAAACCACCAACCTCTAGGTAACACATAACACAGTGTAACATATAACACACTGCACCACCAGATTTCATTTTCCCAGAGCTAAATATACTGGCTTATGCACTAAAGAAAAAGCTACACTTTTGCTTTTTGATCTAATAGAATAAAGATATCTCTCAATCTATCTCAACAACAACAAACACATATATATATAACACAACAACATATATATGTATACACACACACATCTGAGGAAGAAAAATTTCAGAAAGTAGTGTCTAACCGTATTAAGGTTAAAGGAATAACATATATATATAAATTAATTTGATCCAATTTAAAAGAAAAGACTTCAGTTTTGTTCTGTTTCCATACAACCACTAATATTACTTGTATGAAATATGTCACTTAAGAAATAGAATATTTCTGTCAACTACCATTATTTAGGCTGAAAAGTAGATTTTCTTATTTAGTTAACCAGAACAGATAATTTCGAACATGGCTATGTCTAAATGTTTACTGTGGGCATATCCATGCTTCTCGGACTTTAAATGCCGTGACCTTGACTTTGTTGTCCTGTCTTCTTGATTTCACTCTCTTCCTTCTGCCCTCAGATCCACAGTAACTTGTTTGTTCCTCAAGTAGAAACATCTGCTCATTTAGCCTGAAAGGAGAATTGTCAAAGCTATGGAATAAACAATTCCTTCCTGAAACCCTCTCCTTTTTAATCCTACTTAAGCAATCAGCCGGAATTTGCATAAAATATAGTGACATATTATATGCTACTCTCTGCTTGCTCTTCTAAATACACTCTTACAGTTCAAGGAGATATAATTATTCTCCCTAGACAAACATTTTGTTTTACTTTTTATTACTGCACTGAAGACAAAATAAAACAGAAAACAGTAGAAAACATATTTTAGGGATCTGAGAAGGAACATTCTAAAGGTGAATTAATCAGTGTTTTGAAGTACGTAAAACCTGAATTGGTGAGAAGAGAATGCAAATCAATCCTACAAAGTAGACATTGTTGTTGATGTTGTGTACCGTCAAGTGAGAATCGACCCATAGCTGACCCTCCAGTGGATTTTCAGAGACAGTAAATCACACAAGAGGGGATTGCTCATCCTTCTTCCACAGAGCAGCTGGTGGATTCAAACCATGTGCTCTTAGGATTGTAGCACAGCTTCTTACCACTGGGCTGCCAGAGCTCCCTCAAAGTAGATATTGGAAATTAAAAAACAAAACAAAACAACAACAATCAAAACTAGGAAACTAAAAGATAGAGTCTCTGGTATATAATATTTAGAGGAATAATTTTGCTTATTCTTCCTGGATAAATTTTATTCAATCTTTTTTATTATAGAATCATTGTTGGGAAGGTTTTTCTGCTTGCTTGGTTTGCTCTTTTTTTTTTTAAAGCCACGTTTAATTTATTTTTCTCATCACTGAAACACCAATAATGTTCTCTAGGATTATGCCCCAGCCCTAGAGGCCTAGTTCTTGAAGACCTATGCTGCTAACCCTCGGGGTTCAAATCGGTCAGCATTTTCATGGGACAAAGATATGCAACCTATTCCCATGTGATTTATCCAAAAACCCAGGGTAAAGTTGACTGCGAATCTGTCCTAATTCAATGGGGACAAGTTGAGTTTTTGCTGTGTTCTCCAAATATGCAAACTGCAGCCAGGGCTCACAAATCTTTGAGTAAAAGGGAATGAGATAGGGTGCTCTGGGTGAACAGAGAAAATAAGGAGCAACTTAACTTTCTCTGTAATGAGAATTACAAAGTGGTGGTGGTTTTGAAATTAGCCTGGGAAGATGAGTTAAAATTAATCTGGTGAAGAAAATATAGAGCTTTCCAGGTACACAGGCAGACATATGCCCAAGGAATGGAGAGAGGTTTGTCATGTTCAAAAGTAGAGAGAAGGTCAATGTCGATGAAAGGCAGTAGTGGAATGTGCTGTAGCAATATTTACGCAACCCCAACAATTCACTATAAACAATTTTATCTATAAAATATGATGATGACGTTTATGAATGTTAAGCATAGACATATTTATTTGAAATGTGTTTTAGGAGGTGCCAGTCTTTGGGCAAGGACGTCATGCTTGGAGAGGCAGAGAATGGAGAAGAAGACCATTGGTGGGATAGATTGAGTAGGTGACTCAGCAGACCCTGAGGACTGTGAAGGGCCGGGAAGGTTTCTATCTGTCGTCTATCGGGTTGCCGTGAGTCAGAGCCCACCCTGTAATTCACATCTGTTAGTTTCTCGAAGGGTTACTTCCTTTAAGTTTTTTTTTTTCAAAATTCAAATTAATTTCTTTGCAATTTATATTAGTACATGCATAAGCAGGGAAATTTGTTCAATGGCTTAAGAAGCATGTTAGATTCACGACAGGGCCCAAGGTCCCTCATTGTCATCTGGACAGCCCCCTACACAAGCTCATAATCCCATTGTAGAATCTCTTTTGCACTATTGTCATTCATTGATTCCTTGGATACCTAAAAGCAGAGTCTCTGAAGAAGATTCAGGTTCGTTCCACTCGCTTCAGCAGAGGCTTCCACTCTCCTCCTCCAGGGCTCTGGGACATAAATGACACTGCAGGCTTGACCCTCCATTGTAACAAAGTCTTGTGCTCTCCCCTATCAGCCAACCCAGGTATGCTCTCATAGACATTTGTTGACACATAGATTTCCAAAATGGTTTAAACAATTCTAATTCTCTGGAGAAAGACATCATGCTTGAAAGGTGGAAGGGTACTGAAAGAAAGGAATGACCTCAACAAGATGGGCTGACACAGTGACTTTGGTCATGGACGCATCTGAGATGGTAAGGATGATACCAGATATGGCAAGGTTCAGATCTGTTGTTTGTAGGGTGGTTCACGGTTGATCTGGTGACACCTAACAACAGTTCCTTTGTAGTAGAGATGAGGCTCTTGACTGCTAACTGAATGACTGGCTGTGCAAATGCAGATCTAGGAATACCTGACAACCTACAGCCGAAGTCTCAGTTATTTAAATCACTAGAGACACGTAACTATATCGGTACTGACAAGAGCTCCAACTAATCGGTTGACTGAATTTTCCCAAAGTAGAGCACAAGGTCTTAGGGGGCCTCTTCTTCCTCACTCACCTCTCATGCTGTAAACACCAGGAGCTTCACACAGGAAAACATTGGCTCAGACTTTCATTCAGAACATTCTCCTCTAGTATTACAGTTTGAAGGACATTAAATATTTATGCCAGTAATCTAGCCGTCCCTTAGACTAATAGCCAATTATTTCAGGATTCCATCATTCCAAGGGAAAGTTTGAATTGCTGAGTTACTAATGTGAAACAATATTTGTTTTTGTTGTTGCTATGGTGCCATCGAGTTGCCTGCAACTCATAGTGACCCTATGTACAACTATCCTAAACCCTGCTCTATCCTGTGCCAATCATATTGTCTCTGACACACCTATCCCCATTACCCCAGTAATTGAATCAATCCATTTAAAAGAGGGTCTTCCTCTCCTGCCCTGTCCGTCCACCCTCCCAAGCATGACGTCCCTCTCCAAGGACTGATTGCACCTTGCAACATATGCAAAGTATGTCAGAGAGAGGTTCAGAATCTTTGCCTCCAAGGAGCAGCCTGGCTTTACCTTCTCCAGGACAAACTTGTTTGTTCTCCTAGCAGTCCATGGTATATTCAATACTCTTCTCCAACACCACAGCTCAATGGCATCCATTCTCCCTGTATCATCTCTCGTCATTGTCCAGCTTTATGATACATAACAACTGATTGCCAAGACCATGGCCTGTATCAGGTTCACCTTAGTGTCCAGACTGACATAGTTGTTCTTTAATACTTTGGAGAGGTCTCTGATAGCAGACTTTCTCAATGAAATTTGTCTTTTAATTTCATGACTGGTACCGAGAATGTTGATTGTAGCGCCAAGAAAATGGAAGCTGTCAACAATCTCAATCTCTTCACCATCTATCATGATGTTGCCAATTGGCCCAGTGGTGAGAATCTTTGTTTTCTTGATGTTGAACTTCAATCCATATTGGAGGCTGCAGTCCTTGCCTCCACAGCAAGTGTTTCAGGTCCTCCTCAGGTTCAGCAAGCAGGGTTGTGTCGTCTATATAACAGATTGTCGATGAGTCTTCCTCCAATTCTGATGCCTCATTTCTCCTCGTAAATCCCAGCCTCTCATATAATCTGTTTTGCATATAGATTGAAAAGATATACAGATGGGACATATCCTTGGCACACTCCCTTCCCAATTTGAACCATGCAGTGTTCTCTTGCTCTGTTCTGACAATTGCCTCCTGGTCTAAGTATAGTTTTCACATAAGCACAATCAAGTGTTCTGGGATTACCATTCTTCTCAAAGTCAGCCACAGATGCTGTGATCTACACAGTCAAATGCCTTTGCATAGTCAATGAAACACAAATAGACATTCCTCTGCTACTCTCTGCTTTCAGTCAATACCCACCTGACATTAGCTATAATACCTGTAGTACCATGGCCTTTTCTTAACCCAGCCTGCACTTCAGGCAGTTCTCTGTTGCTGTGCTGTTCCAGTCATTTTGGATACTCTTTTTAGTTAAGTCAAATCAAGTCTCCATTGTGAAATTCAATGCTAGGACATGTGTTCCCTAATGGAAGGGTGATGAGCACACTGTCATGGAGTCAATTCTGACTCATAAAGTTCTCCATCAGGTTCCTGATTTTGTATATTATAATGGGAAGAGACTACCCATGTCCCTCCCACAGAGCAGCTTGATTCAGAACCCCAGTGATCCACGTTTCTCATAATACATCTATGAATAAATGGCGGAGTTTTCCTTTATAAAATATAACTTTTTCTTCTTTTGTTCCTCATATTCATCCTCACTCATTTATCATCTTTTTTCAATGCTATGGCGAGAAGCTGCACTGCAAACGGTTCAAATCCCCAGCTGCTCTATGGGAAAAGGATGTGCATTCTCTTCCTGTACAAGTAACTGCCCCTGAAAGCCCGCCTGAGTGTCAGCTGTGGGTCAGCTCCGACTTGACAGTACCCAACAATAGCAACATCACTAGAATATAGGTTTAATTTGTTCTTAATATCTTTTCTTTAAATTTTAATAAAGTGCTATTTATTTTTAAATTTATGGAAATGAAATAATGAGAGAGGTGGAGAGAGATGTAAATTTTGAAGACAGAGTTAGTATATTAAAAGCTTTTTAATAAACATATTATTCTGAATAGAAAAGGAGCTTTTAAAAACATCTTTCATCTATATAGTAAGTTCCTTTTATGTTCAGTTTTCACTGTGTGAATGTGGTAGATTCATAAGTAAAGATGGTTGCTGCAAGTGTAGGATTTTCATTACCTTTTGCTCAAGTTTGAAACTAATGTCCGGTAGTTCTTGGATAACATCCTGAATTACTCAACAAATCATCAAAAAAGAGAATAGTGGATAGTTTCATGGAGACAAATCATAATTTATGATATTTCAAATATGCATTGGTTACCTTATATGGGTTATGTTAATGTTAATACATTTAAACAAAAAAACAGGATTCTTTCCATGCATATAAATTGACAAATTACTTTTTGACACTTCTAATTTACAGCACTTCGAGATAAAGGCGAGAACTGTGAATGTCTTTTTCTTCCTACTCTCAAATCTACATAAAGATTAATCTCCCTGCTAAGTAAGATGGAGTTATCAATCATTCATGCTTCTAAATGTCAGGTGCTAAGAACATACCGTGCAATACAATTTAATTTTTTGTGACTTTAAAAAAATAGAATACATATAGTGTGGGGTTTTTTTGTTTGTTTTCCAAAGAAAGAATTAAATGAAAACCACTTAAAATAACAATCTTGGTTTTTAAAAGATCATTTAAGAAGGAGATTATTGCTTAACTAATAAAGCAACTCTATCCCACAACAATTTAAAGCATCAGGTTTACTGGGAGATGATGGTAGATTAATTCTATTAATATGCTTGGTGATAGGCACTAATTTTGATGCTGAGACTCCTTTTGCATCTTAGATGAGCGTCCTCTTTGCTTTCTCATTTCTTTTTCTTTGCTTCCATTACAGTAATCTTCATGAATTTAGCTAGCTGAATAAATATATTTACTCACTGTGAAAAGGACTCAGCAAATAGTCCGTCGTTTTTTCTGTAACAGATGATGCTGGCTGGTTTTATCTGGGTCTTTTAAGCAGCTTAATAGAGACTCACCAGGGTGCACTATCTCATAGAGGTGCCATTTAAAACCCACACAAACCAAACCTGCCCTTTCCCCTGTCCTCAATGATTTTGGTTAATGGGGAACCACACTTTTCTAAAACAAAAATGTCAAGATCTGGGTTATTTATAGCTTTTAAAGAGGCCACCACAGTACATTTCACTATGAAATAATAGTTTACTAAAAGTTTACTAAATTTGACAGCTTAATGGAGTAATTGTATTCTCTTTTTGTATTCTTTTCTTCAGCCTCAGTGTTATATTATTGATTTACTGCCTGTTTTCCTATGACGGAATCATATATAGTCTCTACCTCATGTTCTCTTTATTTCTGTTTTCTAAAAGTGATTGGTATTAGACGGTCCATATTGAAAAAACAGAGTACAAATCATATATGATTTTGTGTTTTTATTCTTATATTACATGAGAAGTTATCTCTGAATAATACAAAAGAAAATATATTACTATAGAATAATATTATACATTAAGATTGCTCAGTTGGGAAAACATTGACTAACAGGCTGAACACTTCTGTGTTCCAGTGAAAGTTGCAGAGATCCTAGGCTGATGAGATCCTAGGCTGATATTCTGCTTGTAGTGTCTCCTTCCAGCACCAACCTGGATGAAATTCTAGGGTAGTAAGTACTTGATGCACTCAGGGATGGAACACTTAAGTAGCAGCATTAAACAAAGAAGTTATTAACCTAAGAACTAGCAGGACTGGAATGAATTCACTTAACAGGGTGTACTGCTGCATCACAGCACATTCTGGCTACTACTGAGAAGACTGGATATCCCGGAACACCTGATAATGCTCTTGTGAAACCTATACCTGGATCAGGAAGCTGTTGTTGGGGGCCGGAAATACTGCATGATTCAAAATCAGGAAAGGAGTGTGTCAGGGATGCATTCTGTCTCCATCCCTTTTTAATCTATATGCAGGACAGATGATTTGAAATGTTGGACTTTATAATGAGAAATGTGGCATCAAAATTAAAGGAAGACTCATCAGCAACCTGTGTTATGCAGATAACACAACCTAGCTTGCTGAAACGGAAGAAGACCTGAAGTGCTTGCTGCAGAAGGTCAAGGACTGTAGCCTTCAATATGGATTGAAACTCAACATCAAGAAAACAAAGATTCTCATTACTGGGCCAATTAACAACACCATGATAGATGGAGTAGAGATTGAGATTGTTACACAATTTCGGTTTGCTTGACTCCACAATCAACACTCTTGGCACTAGCAGTCAAGGTGATCAAAAGACTGAATTGCAAAAATCTTCTGACAGGGACTTCTTCAGAGTGCTAAAGAGTAATGATGCCAGTCTAGAGACTCAGGTGTGCCTGATCCAGGCCATTGTCTTTGCAATTTCTTGCTATGCATCAGAGAGCTGGACCATGACTGAGGATGACAGAAGAATCAATGTCTTTGACTTGTGGTTCTGGAGAACATACTGGTGCTGGTATTGGACATACCAAAGACTGCAAACAGAACAAACAGGTTTGTCCTGGAGAAGGTGAAACCAAATTGCTCCTTGGAGGCAGGATTTTGGAGTTCCGTCTCACATACTTTGGGTGTGTTGCCAGGAGGGATCAATCTTTGGAGAAGGACATTGTGCTTGGAAGGATGGAGGGACAGGGCAAGAGAAGAAGACCGTGGATAAGATGGATTGATATAGTAACTGGGGAAATTGGGGTAGGTGTGTCAGAGACATGGAAATGGCTCAGGACAGGACAGGGTTCAGATCTATTGTGCAAAGGGCACTATGAGTTGCAAGTGACTTGGTGACCTATAATGACAACAACTGCTAGCTAAAAGGTTGTAGTTATGTACTGTTGAGTCAGAACTGACTCATAGTTGACTCTCTAGGTGATTTTCAGAAGCAGTAAATCGCAGGCAAGGAGTCTGCCCATCTTTCTCCCATGGAGCTGCTGGTAAATTTGAACTACTTACCTTTGGGTTGGCATATTAGAATTTACCAGTGTCTCTTCAGGAGAAAGACGGGGAAGTATCATCTTATAATTTAAAGCTTCTGAAAACCTGCTGAAAATTCAGCTCTGAGTCTGTCACAGCTTCACAGCAATGAATCTGAGATGTTCAGTGAATTTCAGGTACCTGTACCCTGGCATCACAGAGGTTAATGCATTTAGCTGCTAACCAAACAGCAGTTTAAACTCGTCAGCCTTTCTGTAGGATAAAGACAAAGCAGTTTTCTTCTGTAAAGTTGAATAGCCTCTCTACGTTGTGAGGTAGCCTTCTCTGCTTTCTCATAGAGGGTCTCTATGAGATAGGATAGCCTTGATGGCAGTGAGTTTGGCTTTTTGTTGAAGCTTAACTGTACGGTAATTACTCACTCACTTGCTCACTGCTGTGAAGTCGGAACCAACTTGTAGCTGACGCTCCAGGGTGTTTTCAGCAGCTGTAATTCACACAGGAAGAGATTGTCCATCTTTCATCCACTTGGCCGCTGATGTGTATACAAATAGAATTTGATTTCTATAAAATAAATGCACATAGAAAAATACATATTTTTCCTTCTCTTTAATGTACCTACTTAATGGTCTTAAGTATAATTATTAAGATCAAATTTTGACATTTGGGGATTGATTGTTGTTCAAAAGCAGAGAGAATCCTCGCGCACTGAGCCGACTGTAATGCACAGTGACTCTTTAAGGCCGAGTTCAATGCCAAATTTTAGGGGCTGTGCATCTTTCTAGGAAGAGACTCCATCATCCTTCTTCTAATCAGAGCAGCAAATGACTACTGACTTTAAACCACCTTTGGATAAGCAGCCCAATGCCTATTGTCTATGCCGAAGTGGCAGCTGGCAAAAGCAGAGGAGTTGCTCCTGGTAACAATGGTCACAGATAACAGCTGTTCTGTGGTTTGATCATTAGCTGTGCTAAGATGTGAGACAAGAAATAATTTACTGAAATCTGACTCATTTAACTCACTGTTAAGTCTTCCAACCAACCCTCTTCACCCTCCATGGACTTCACAAATCAGATGTTTATATTCTCAGGAAGAATTGTTGGGCTTAAACTGGAACATTTTAAACACAATATAGAGGTTAATTTACATTATTATTAGTTTCTGTATCAATGTTTCCAACATTATACTATAGAACTTGTCAAAGCATGGGGTTTACCAAGATCTGTGCATTCTCGTTACCACGAGGACATCAGGCTTACCACTGTCTATCCGGCTTGCGTTTCTGCAAATCAACCCCGGCCAGCTGCCCGCCTCCCCATGCTACATATCTCACCTGCCTACATCTTAGATTCTTATACTCTTTTTTTGCCTGTTGACATGATTCTCAGCTTTCCAGATTCTCTTTGTACATTTTGGAGCATTCTTCTCTTCCTGACACAGAGCTTTGTTGGGATACGACGTTGTGTGTTGGGTTGGTCTCTGGGAAGATAGCAGTTTAATTTACCAGTTTCTCCAAAGGATGAAACAGTTCAATACCCTTCCATGAAAAGGTGTATTCCTTGAATCCTGATGGACAAATCCCATGATAGACCCTGGACTCAGGCTCCAACCACCAAGAAGTAGCCGGAAGAATCAGAACAGAAAGGTTCACTCATTTCTCAACTGTTTAATAATCCTAGCTCAACTACTCAAGAAGATTTTCTTAAACTTTAGTCTCCATATTCTATTACACATATTCTATTAACAGTTACTGGATTTCTGTCATGCGTAAGGTATTGCACTAAACAAAATTTAAAATATTCCTGACTAGGCTTATAGAAGATAGTGTTTTCACATTCGAAAGCACTTTCTGTTTGTGAGTGTAACAGGAATACAGAGGATTACTCCTTGTTAAATGAAAGATTGTGTTATCATATTGCATAGGCTTGGTAATGCTTGTTTAAATGCACAGAATGTTGCCTTTCACTTCTTCATGTATGAAATAGAACTTTAGCAGTCCATGCTGAGAATCACAGCAACTAGCCTGTGACTATTTCAGTGGAAAGGAGTTAAATGCATACCATTTCTTAGTATTGAAAAATAGGGATGCCCAGACTTTCTTCCCAGGTTTAATTGGTGGTTGTGGTGCTGCCACTGCTGGTGGTGTTGGTGGCGGTCATAACCGTGGTCATGGTGGTGGTGGTGGTCATGGTGGTGGTGGTGGTCGTGGTGGTGGTCGTGGTGGTGGTGGTGGTCGTGGTGGTGGTCGTGGTGGTGGTGGTGGTCGTGGTGGTGGTCGTGGTGGTGGTGGTGGTCGTGGTGGTGGTGGTCATGGTGGTGATGGTCGTGGTGGTGGTCGTGGTGGTGGTGGTGGTCGTGGTGGTGGTAGTGGTTGATGCTGTGGGGTTGCCTCCCACTTATGCAGTCTCTCTGTAACTTGAGTTGATAGCAGCATCCACTGTGCTTCCCTATCTTTAAGGAACTTTCTCTTTTTCTCTGACCCTCTAATAAACATGATGTCCTTTCCCAGGACTGGCCTCACGTGATAATTTTTCCAAAGTAAGTGAGATGAGGTCACCTCATTCTGACTTCTGAGCAACATTATGATTATACTTTTCTCAAGACCGATTTTTTCATTCTTCTGGAAGTTTATTCAGTGTATATGTAATATGCTTCACTAACATTAAAGTGCTCATTTAAGTTTATTTTTTAAGTGTTTATAACTCAATATAGTCACCCTAGAGTCCTTACTGTCCTGTAATACTGAATAACAAAATGGGCTTAGTTTTGAAAGTAGGGATTTGTTTTTTTTTAACACTCCATTTATTTCAGGAAACTGTGACATCAGAGCCCATAGGGAGGAGTGTTGCTAACACAAAGGTGGCACCGCAGAGTTCAAGTCCATCAATGATCGTAGGAGAAAGATAGGCAATCTCTCCCATGCAATTTACAGCTTGTGAAAACCTACTGGGGGGTCAGCTCTGAGTCAGTTCTAACTTGATGGAAATGTGTTTGAGTTTATATTTATTTCAACATTTCATATGTGACTGCCAAATACATGATATTTAATTTGATCTACATCCACCATGGCAGATGGTGGTGGAAGTAGGCGTTCTATTTTCTATTTATTTTTTAGCATTCATTTCTTACAATAATCTCATCACATTTAGTATAACTTTAAAAAGAAATTTACAGAAGATAGTGCTGAATAGACATTATAGTAAATGTTTCTTAAGTTTAAAAATTAATTGATATGACATGTTAGTAAAATAAAAACTTGTCAAGTAGAAACCATGCCTAAATACAGTTTCTTTGGAAGTAGACAAAACACATAAATGGAAAGCAGATAATATCTTACTTACCTAGCGCTGTTATAACAGAAATATCACAGGTAGATGATTTTAACAAATAGAATTTTATTTGTTTACAATTTAGGAGGATAGAAGTCCAAATTGGGAATGCCAGCTTCAGGGAATGGAGTTCTTTTCTATTAACTTTGGGGGGAAATTTTTGCCTTTAAACTTCATCTGGGTCTAGGAGTTTCCAAGTTTAGGGTCCTGGGTCTGAAAGACACACACCAGTACCAGTTCTTCTTTCTGGTCATAGGGAGTCTCTTTTTGCATTTTTCTCTTGTGAATTTGTGAAGGGCAGTTACCTTTATCCAATCTAATTAGCGTAATAAAATATAATTTCTGGAAGACACATCACAGCAACCACATCAACTCTTTATTGCTATTGTTGTGTCCTTGAGTTAGAACCAACCCATAGCTAACACTGTAGCAGGTTTTCAGGGGCAATAAATCACACTGGAAGAGAATGGCCATCGTTTTCCCATGGAACAGCAGTCGATTTTAAACCATAATCAAGCTGACACAAATTCTAATTAAGCAAACACTCTTCTGAGTGACACAAGTAATCCAAAACAGATAATAAAAGTTCTGGTGGTCTGTATGAAACCCTCCTCCAGAAGATCAAGCACTACAGTCTTCAATATGGGTTCTCAACATCAAGAAAATCTTTATTAGCATGACCTACCCATGCTTCTTTAATATAGTTGACCACTCACTCACAATTCCATGCTGATCACAAGCATAGAGGTTGAGAGTCTCAAGATATTAGAAACAGAGGATAAATGGATCACAAATGAGGATGACCATGGAATTTATGGAATTTTGGCCTTTCAAGCAAACACAAATTTTGGAAAATACAATTCAATCCAAGATAGGTAGTAATCTTTCTGTCATACTCTACTGACTACAATTAACAAGTGGTAGGAACCATTCTACAAGGTACAGAGTTTAACCCCTCAAGCTGCTTAGAAAGAGATGACATTTATTCATGTGATTTACAGCCTCTGAAAACCTGCTGGAGGGTCAACTATGAATCAGTTTATGTGGACATAATCTTAGGAAAACGGTCCCCAAGACTGTGCAGTATTGATAGAGGGATGAATATTTAGGTTCATGAAATAGAAAAGAGAACCGTGAAGTAAGCACCATAGAAATGTGTCCAATTCATTTTATATAAATTTTAAACAGAAATTAAATGAAGAAAAACTAGTTTTTCTACAAAGGGCAGTGACTTAACAATCAAAGACATGAACAGCATTACAAGAACAGTAGAAAAATCTTGATCACCTTGCCAGGCCAGATGGTACAAAAGCTTTGAATAGAATTAAATATTTACCAGATAAACAAACAGTTGTTTACCAAGTGTCTACAAAATTAATGGTCAGCAAAATCACCTAAGAGATGAACTAGAAATAATAAGAAAATCAATAGAAAAAATTTATCAAGTTTTTTAACAAATAATTTTTTCCCCCCAACAATGTACTTGGAATTCTGGAGGCAAACTGGTGGTGCAGTGTGTCCCATGTTACATCAACTGAAAAATCAATGATTAGAATCCACCTGCTGTTGGAGAGAGGGACAATATCTTCCCACAAAGAGTAACAGTCTGAGGAACTCAGGCTTCATGAATCAGAACAAGTGATGACAGTGGGTTCTTATTTTGTTTGTTTATTTGTTCATTAGAGATCTTAGAATGATAAATAGAACCAAAAAAAGTCAAATAACCAAAGATTTGGATCTAGCTGGTCATGCTATTACTTGGGAATTGGTATAGGTGATTGTACACTATAAAAAAAAGTTAGGATGCAATGCACATTTCAACTCATTAGAAGTTGGAGTAGATGACATAATTTTAAAATAATTTTTTATACTGGTTTACTTAGAAATTTCACTTTTCACACTGCATCTTTCCCATTTCCTTTACCTACCCTTCCTTATAGATGACTTCTTATAGTTTGGTAAGGGGCTTTTAACTGCCTATAATTTGATATCAAGAATCCCTACTCTAATAGTTTCATCCAGATGAAATTCATGGCAAAGTCAGGAGAAAAGCAGAGTTCATATCTACACCCACGTTTGAGTCCATTTTTTTGTGTCCCTGGGAATTATACCCTGGTTTTCGGTCTTCATTTTCCCCTTCTTTTTTTCTTGAAGCTGCTCCCATGGAGAGAACCCTCAGTCATTGCTACTTCAACATCTTGAGAGGATCTTGAATATTCAGTTCAAACCATAGGCATGACAATTATAAGTTGTCACAGAAGTGTTCAAATATTGTTGACCACTATAGGCAAGTCACCATACTGTGACTGTTCTCTGGATTATTCTCAGTGCTCACTTTACTTTCATATCCCTGGTGTTCCTGTGTGGTGCAATTAGTGAATAAGTGAATGTGAAAATATTTGAATTTTTGCTAAAAAAGAATAGTTTCTGTTTAGACAAATCTCTGTTCTTGGTATTAATGAAGATTCTTCACAAACAATTGAAAGTGAATTGCTTTTAAAAGTACAAGAATTCACTCATCTCCTTTATTCAGGATAATTTAAGAGAGCTATATTTATGATGTTTTGAAATTATATGGGAAATATAAAATTATTCCTATTCTTACAGGCGAAGTGGTACTTTTAAAGCCATATCAATATCAGATTATGATTACCAATAAAAATTTATAAATGATATATGTAGCATTTTAAAAATTAAGCAAAGCAGTCAAGACAATTTTCAAACTAGGTTATTATGGTTCAAAATGTGTTTATAATTTAATTCCTAAAATGTCCATTTAAACATAGCTTAATTTGCAATCGTATATAATTTTAAAAAGGAATTTCAGTGAGAAATTTTAGCATTAAGTTCTTTTTTCAGAAGGTTAATTTGTTCCAGTCATTCTAACTTGGTTTATTGTAGCCTTAGTTGTTTCAATTAAAAAAAGAGCAGTCATCTTCAAGCTGTTTGATAGTAACAGATGTTTAAATGTTTATACTTTGAGAGAAAGTGTCACAATGCTTTTTAAATGAATTAGTATAAGGCATTCTGATGGCCTAGTGGCAAGAAGCTGTGCTGCAATCCCAAAGGCATATGGTTCAAGGCTATCAGCTGCTTCATGGGAGAAGGATGGACAGTCTCCTCCTATATGATTAATTGCCTCCGAAAACCTGACAAAGGGTCAGTTATGGGTCCATTCTGACTCTACAGTACACAATAAACAATATATTAAAGAGGAAAAATAAGATAATTTTAATAATATGTTATGCTTTCCAATTAAATAAGCTGAGAGAAAACTTTATCATTTTAAAGTTGATCATGACTCCTCCATCAGTTAAAGTCCTGTCTCTCGAGAAGAGAAGGAGCCCTCCGAGGGTACTCTCACTGAAGAATCATGGTCCATCATTATATGGTGCCCATGTTTTTCTGTATATTTTCTCAACAACAAAGAATTAAATACATTCATAAATTTTTAAGTCTCATACACTGCCAATACTTTCCAGTACTGAGAACAGTGTGCACCATGGTGTTTACAGGTTAAGTAATGGCTAAAATACAAAAAGATGGTTTGATAAAATGACTTTAACAATGAACTCAGTCATGTCAGAGATCATAGGATGGTTCAGCACAGGGCAAGGGTCTAACTTAGTGTTTTCAGGATTATTATGAGTCAGAGTCATCTTGATGAACCTAACAGTAACAACAAAAAATAGATCACCACTGGTTTTCAAAGAATTTTCTCTTCTTTAAATAAAATTCACAAGTTATGAGAGAAAGGGGAAGAGCCAAATGAAAGAACACGTAAACAACAATGATTACAACTCGTCCAATCATGTACTCACTTAACCAATGCTTATTGACTTCACCTAAGCCAGACCCTGGGCACAAGCCTTCTGCCTGTAAAACAGGCTCATATTACCATGGTAACTGTGGTGACGTCATTAAAAGCAAAAAGGACAAGAAAAGTTACTAATTCTGCTTTAATAGATGAAATAATTTATATTTATACCAAACAGTGTTTTAGGTTGAATATTAAGCTAAGTTCAAGTATTTTTATTTTTATTGAGATGTAGCTGATTCTTTTCTATTATTTTCCCAATCATTACACTAAAAAAGACATAACATTTCTTGTAGGAAATACACAGAAGCATATTTCCATTGTACCCAGGAAGATGGCTTTTATACTCTCAGAAATAAAGAATTAAAAACCTGACGGGTTGAATCATAAGCTTAATAATGAAACTAGTTCCCTGGTACGCAGTATACAATAGGCAACCAGGACTCTCTTGGTATTGATATGTTGCTTCCAGACCCAGAGGTTAACTCACAACCTGACTCACAGCCAAGCTCACTGAATCATTTCCACATTTATACGAAAGTACCTCAGAGTCAGAACATCTCAGCCTGAACTTACTGTTGGACTTGACTGTGCCTCACATCTTTCCCTATCCTTTCTGAGAAAGCATATCCTTTCTGGAAAAGCACCATCTGATTGCTTCTTAGAAGAAACACAGAATCTCAGCTTCCTCCCCACATTTGATCATTGGCATTTTTATTTCTGCATGATCCTTTGAGTCCTCAATGTTTGTGAAGTCCCCGTGTCTAACTCAAGACACAAACATCTTTCAGCTAACAGTTTGTAGCCAGAAGCTTAGCTCTGATTTTTGAAACCTATTCTTGCTGTTCTATTTGTCCAATGACCTTGCCCTATTGATTCTCCTATCCAACTAATTTCCTTATCTCCTTCCCCACTGGGTGCAAAATCCATTTCCTTTTGTCATTTCTCACTTTTCATCCCTACCACCAGGATCCTAATGAAAGACAATCACATTTGTTGGTTAACATATTTCCTTATTGGTCTCATTGCTGTGAATTCTCCTCTCTGAATGAATTCTGAAAAGAGTTGTGACAATGGTATCATATATTATTTTGTCTGTCTCTTCTTGTTGTTGTTAAGTATGACTCATACCATCCCTGTGTGAACTTTGTTCTGTAACTATCATTGTTTCTCTAATGTTCACAGAGTTTCCAAGCCTTATTGTTTACAAGTGGGTGCCAATCCTGATTCTAACCCTGTCATAATCTGGGAGCTCTAACACACCCTGTCCACCATGGGTAACCATTCTGGCATTTGACACACTAGTGGCACTGTGTTCAGCATCACAGCAACCCCAAGTTATCTCAGGACAGCAAACTGACAGACCAGTGCTGTACCACTTAGAAGAATGGTCTTCCCAAACACAATTAACACCAGGCCATTGGGCCCAACCCACTGACATATAAATACAAAGGCCACCCACCAGGTCCTGTTTGACTTAAACAAGAGACGTTTAGCCTACAGCTAACTGTTAAGGAAATCTAGGCTTTTTGTGTCTTAGGGTGTGTCATCCTCCCCTGGCTCTTCCAAGAACAAGACACTACATTGGATTCTGCCTTTCTCCTTTCATTTCTATTTCACAGGGCAGGAGAAACATGCCTCCCCCCCCACCCTCATTCCTCCTATATATAAAATATTCTATTTATGTTTCTTTATTCTCTGAAGAATTAGTTATAGACACCTTCTCATTGTAAGGAGCCCTTTTAGGTTTGGTCATTGTAGTTTGGATCCACTTGCCACTCTGAGGAAGAAAGATAGGAAGTGTTCTTCAGTAAAGATTTATTATCTTAAGAACCCAGCAGAAGATCATTTACTATGTTCCGAAACCAACTTCAAGGCTCAGGTTGCATTTCCTTTATGTTCTTATATTCTATCATGATTTAAAACATAAATAAAATCAAACCAAAAAGATGAGAAGAACACCTGAAATATTAAAACACCAAATTCTTAATGTATTCAAACTGGTGATCAACTAGCTAATTAAATACGTTTGCCCTTGTCTTCTCCTCAGCCTTCTCTTCAGTCAGCCTCATATCACACCATCAGAAAGTGCGATACTAAATCCTCTACAATTCTCCAAAGACACCACTTTCCTTTTTAAATGGAGCTTTGCCTGCACTGTCCTTTCTACTTAACGTTCATCGTGAAGTGCCCAGCACAAGATTGAAAATACAAAGTGATAGCTCATCTTAAGTCAAAATTATCCTTGTAGTGAGCAAAAAGGCTTTCTCTAGTGTTCTGAATGTCCCCATCATACTTTGTTTTGTCAAATCACTAAACCAGTATGAAATTAAAGGATTTTCCTTTCACTCTGAGGAGGTTGTAAATGATGTAGGCTCTTGGGCCGGGAGTGTTCAGAGGTCCTGTTTTATCTGTCATGTTGGTCAGTTATGAGCACTCTTTTTTAGTCTCATAAAAAGCGTTCTGTCTAAGTGGACTTACTAACCATATCATCAACTGTTGTAAAACGCTACAACTACTAGCATGGTTTTCCTTTAACAAGAGGAAGGCTGCATATGCGACATTCATTTTAAGGTTATATTCTGACTTTTAAGTGACATATTCAGTTCTTTCAGATCTTTTAACTTGAGACTAATCTAATTTTCATGGTCACTATAAAATGACTTCTTAAAACTGGAACACCTTTCATAAAATAATGAATTGTGCAGAAAGGAAATTGTCACAGAGGTAATTGTTCATAGTGAAAAGAAATGGTCTATAGTTGAAACATAATAATATATTCCCTTTTATGGATATTGTATAAATAAATTACTGTGGCTTTCAAGATTTCATGTGCATGTCAATAGTCTATATAAAGATGCCCATATTTGTGATGGGACCCATAGCTTTGTATACACCATCCTGGTGGCAAAGCAGATTTAAGAATTGAACTAGTAACAGAGCTGACTTCGGAGCTGCTGTACGTAGGATCGCAATGAGGCGCAGGCGGCTTGATGTCACATAACAGCAACCACCAGAAAGTAGACATTCAAATCAACCAGGTCCTCTGCAGGATGAAATTTCTGCCACTCTTCTTTCTTAGACTTATCACACCTGGGAAACCTGATGGGGAAGAAGAGTCTCTGTGTCCATTAGGGTCGCTGTGAACGGAATCAAACTTGACAGGAGCGGCATTTTTATTTTGTTTTGGTTTGGTTTGTTTCATCAAGCCAAGACTAGACTCAAGACCCTGAGTCAGGTCCAACTCTTAGGGATACTCCACCAAGATTTCAAGACGCTTAAATCTCAGTGCAAGCCTACCGCCCGGCTTTGTCCTGCAGAGGGGCTGGTGAACTTAAACTGACAACCTCTTGATTAGCAGACCAGCAGCTAGACAGGATGTCACCAGGGTTCCTTTTTTTGTTTTCTTTCTATTAATGAAAAACTCGGAAGGGAAATGTTGTAATGTTAGAATACTAAAGGATAAAACATATAAAGTGAGGATATTAATTTTGAACCTATGTTTCCACTGGAGCATTTTTATCTTTTTTTTCTTCCTCCTCTTTTTCTATTAACGATAATTTTAAGTGTTGTACCCCGGGTACTTGACTTCCTCAGGAATGGATTATGCTTATAAAATGCTCTAACTGGTGCAATTAGCACTGGATGCCCAGGGTAAATAAAATGCTGTTGTCAATTACTCACCAGGGTTGCCTGTTGCTCTCCAAGGCGAAAGGCAGCACTTTCTTTATAAAAAACACATCTTTATGAAAAGATTCTCTGGGGTTACAGAAGCATATTAAAAATTACATTATTAACGATATTTTTACTCTGCCTGTGTTTTG
This sequence comes from Elephantulus edwardii, assembly GCF_000299155.1. Taxonomy (NCBI): domain Eukaryota; kingdom Metazoa; phylum Chordata; class Mammalia; order Macroscelidea; family Macroscelididae; genus Elephantulus; species Elephantulus edwardii. Next base: position 7,182,893 of record NW_006399868.1, on the reverse strand, counting down.
CCCCTCTGAAATGTAAAGCAAAGTCAGATTTTTTTTTTTAAAAAAAACCTGTAAAATAACTTTAGATGCACTAAAAGTACAATAAAAATAAATTGAATTAATATTGATTGAGCAACTATCATACCCAGGGGGTTCTTTGAGGCATTGTATACTGTTTCAAAATGGCATATTTGGTCTCTTATCCTGAGAGCCTTAAAATCTGAAAGCAAAGATCAAGAGACAAGCAGAAAGCGTGTGGGAGGAGAGGTATGCCGCAGTCTAGGTAATATCACACCACCACGGGGACTCAGAAGACCCAGACATGTCCCCCTGGGGTGTGTGGAAAGGCATCACTGCTGTATGAGAAATTAAGTTTTTATTACTCTGTAGCAGTTTTCTCTACTTTTCTTGGTTTTTCTAGGAGTTAGTATTTGGGTTTTTTTTGTGTGTGATTTTTTTTTCTATAATTATATTTTATTAATTTTCATAAACATTTACAGAGATTTTGGGCTTCCACTCATTCATTGTTGCACTATTCTCTCTACCCTCCTCCCAGTTTGTTCTTGTCCAAATGCCACAGTGCTTGTCAAAGCCAGTTCTGATTAATCTTCTTTGTCAGTGTATCCTTTGCCATTCCCTATCACTCCTCCCTGAGAGAGACTTCACCCTGAGTCATAAGGAAAAGGGGACGGCATATTCTCTTAGCTACTTCCTGCTGAAAAGGGACGCTGTGGGTTTCAGGGTGAAGATCTTCTCTCACTACTCTAAAGGGCCCCTTTGGCAGTAGGAAACACATAGACTATTATTTGTAACTCAGAGACTATGAGGTAAATACTATGTTTATAAAATAAAAATATAAAGGGTAATAGATCTCTCTGTTCTCCTTGGAGAAGCCACACAGCATGCACCTTGATGGGAATATCTTTGTTAATATGTAAAACACGCTCGGCACATAGGAACGAGTGTCTGCAGTGATGTGCTGTGCAAACAGTGCAGAAGGCATGAGGCGGTGGTGGTCACCTCCACTGAATGAACAAAGGAGGACAGTCCCCATCGTCAGTGCAAAATTGATTCCTGGGAAGTCAGAGGTGCCTTTTTCCCAGTACCTCCTTCTAACATTTCTAACCCCAGGTGACAGAGTAGATTGCCCCGTGACAGAGCTGTCCCAGGAAGGCAGCTCTCCATCATCGGGCATCCTCCATGGGTTTGAAGTGCCGTCTTCTTGGGTAGCAGTAGTGTGGCTAACGTGCGACCAAGGAACTTCATGCCTACACCTATATTTTTATATATGTGCGCTATATAATTCAAACCATCATGTTAACTAATCTCTACCTGTAACCTCATACTTGTTTTAATTGGTTTGGGTACATTCACTAATATGTATTGTATTTCATTCATTTGCATTGTGTTTTATACAATCATTTATATATATTATTTTTATACTACTATTCGTCAATGCCTTTTATAGCCTCTCCTTATTGGATCCACATTATCCTTGCCTATTCCTTTTCTCTTCCCGCCATCCATCCACTTTATCTACTGCCCTAGTGGATTTTAACCCCCTCCTCCCTCTGCACAACCTCTCCTCTTCCCCTTCCCCCTTTAAGTGTATCAAATACAAACTCAATGTATCATTTTGAAAGAAAAGAAAACATACTCTTCTCTCACTGCTGGAGAGGGGGACTCCTTCTTACTACAACCTCCCACCAGCTTTCCGAGGCTGTAAATCTTAACAATGGAGTTGCCCTTCACTTTCATGCAGGGCTGTAAGACGAACTCGTTTGTTCTCCTAGGAGTTCATAATACAATCCACACTCTTCTCCAGCACCAAAGTTCATAGGCATCAACTCCCCTTCTAGCATGCCTAGTCACTGTCCAGTTCGCTGACGCATAACAAGTGATTGCAAAGACTATGGGTTACATCAGACACACTTAAATTCAGTAAGCAAAATCATGTCACAGGTGGAAAGACAGGAAACAAATATGTCCTAAACAGCATATCTACCTGAAAAAATTACAGAGAGATGCTTTTTCTGGAAAAAAACAAATGCTAGATTAAGAGCCACAGCCTTAAATACCTCACGAATTTGCAGCAAAGTCCATCAATATGAAGTCTTTTATTTTATCCTAATTTTATATAAAAATTTCTCACTTCATAGTGTTTGGATCACTATGATCTGAAACCATCTTAAAATGTAAGCTAATGTTTCAAGGAAGCCTGCATTTAAAAAATGATTTGGTGCATAATTTATGTAAAATGTCAGCCTTCCACATAAGGAATATTTTTTCCTTGCCAATCCATACTCTCTTAATGGGGCAAAGGCGCATGTGGTTAGTGCCTATTCTTTGATAAGTTTTATTATAGTTTTCTTGAATTTCTGTCTTTGTCCTCTGTGCTCCTTTTCATTCTTTTAGTCTAGTTCTTTATCTTCCAGTGGGCTACTCTAGGAATCAATGCATGCACTTGTTCTCTGCTAATAGACATGTTCTTGTTGACTTCATACAAAGACAATGAATTATGAAATTACTAAAGCATGAGTTAAGCATCAACTCTGTCTCTACTTCATGCACAAAAACACTATCTTTTCCAGAGGATCATGAGGATGGAGTGCCTAACATGATAGCTGACCTGTGTTTGTCTGAAAACAGGCAGACTACCAGGAGTCACAAACTTGTTGTCCAGATTCATCCTCTTCTAGTCAAATCTTGGTTCCTGTGGTCTTACTCACTTATGTTTTAGCTTCTTATCCTGTGGACTGTAAACAAAGAAAGGTGTATTGTACAGTGTCCTTGTAGAAACTTGATGAGACAATTTGTAATAAAGCTGATCAACTGTCAGGCACCACATTGGTGGTGGACCAGCCTCAGCTACAATTACCTTGCCGTCAAGGATTTTCGTTCAACATCCACACAGATTCAAATGGCCATGCTATCATTTCATGAATTGGGAACACAATACAAAGGTTTTTTATCATGATTACATAGCAGCCATTTTTAATCTGATTCTAAATGCAAATATGATGTGAGTTTGAGGACTAAGATGTTCCTGGTTGAGGTTATGGCCTTTTCAGTAACTTGCTATTTAATAAAGACAACAGAAGAATTGGTACTTTTAATTGTGGTGTTGGAGAAGAGTACCAAATGTCACATGGACTGCCAAAATAACAGACAGTGGTGTCTTGGAGAAGGTACGAGAAGATACAGTTGGGGTGCTCTTTGGAGGCAAAGATGATAAAGCTTCACCACACATACTTTGGGTATGTTGCTAAGAGAGGTAATTCTTTGGTAAAGGACATCATACTAGGAATGGATGAGGGAAGGCCAAAGGGAAGACCCTCAACCAGGTGGGTTGACACAGTAAGTGCAGCAATGGACTCCAGTGTGTCACTGAGTGTGAGGACAGCACAGGACAGGGCAGGGTGCACAGAGGTTGTTGATAGGGTCACGTGGAGTCCTACTCCATGGCACCTAACAACACCAGGGCCAACAAACGTAAAAATGAACAAGAATAACCAAACTCACTGGCATCAAGTCAAGTTCAACTCCTGCTAGCCCTCCATGAGGTTCCTGAGGCTGTAAATCTTAACAGAGGATGGCCTCCCCCTTCTCCCGGGGTGGCTGGAGAGTTCCAACCTCCTGCTGGATGAAGAGGCAAATACTGAATGCAATTTAAACATTATAAATACAGACTTCCAAAATTCAAATAGTTGACTAAGCAGGTGATTTAAATTTCGAGAAAGTATTTTTTAAGATTTTAGAATGGTGGTTTTATTTTTATAGTGCTGTTGTTAGGTACCGTTAAGTTGAAACTGATTCACGGCAGATCCTCCCTAATGGGGTTTCTGTAGCAGAAAATATCACGGGAGGAGATTGCCCAGACTTCTCCCAAAGAGCAGGGGGTGGATTCAAACTGGGTGCCTTTGGGCTGGCAGTGCAGCTCCTTTCCACCAGGCCACCAGAGCTCCTACTTGATAGCACAGAAATATTTAATGTGTTGTAAAGAGAATATATGTGAAAAGTGATTAGTCAATAAAATCTGTTTCACATGACAGAACTTCATGATTTTGCTATATTGTACAAAAATGTATGTCCACTGCTCATGTCTGATCTTTGCATGTATCATGGCACCATTCTCAAAGCTGGGGAGCTGTGATGCTTCCTGGTTCTTCCCAACTGTCCTGCAGCGATAGAGCCCTTTTACGACCTAAAGATGGGGCAACGGCTGTGACGGAAATCAATTCCGAGCCATAAAAGTCAACAGGTCTCCTTAAATGGCATTTTCCCCCCTTCTTGTCAGTGTACAAAAATGAGGAATATTGCAGTTAAACGTTGTTCTTGGTCATTTGATGAGATATCACAGTGTCTTGCATTCTTTATCATTCTAGTCAATTGGTTGCATTCATATCTGTCACCACAGAACCCATCCTTGGGAAAGGAAAACATAGGTCAACCCTGCTTGTATTGGAAATACACAATATATGTCTTTAAAAATATATTGCACATCTAGAAGTTCTGAGACATTAACAGGACTGAATATACTGAGGGAGATGTGTATCTCATTCCTATGGGATGTCTCAGATGGTAGCAGAGGTGATTTTAATATATTGGACCAGAACAGAAGAGGCAATCTAAAGAGAGAAAATGACAGGTATGTTTATTCTTTTAGCATAAGCCCAAATATAACATAAAGCATCATCATTGAATCTCTTCAGTGCATGATTTTTTTTAAAGTATGTTTATTTTACTTTTATAGATTAGCATAAACAGATGGCTCATAAGATATCCACTGAGGTAAGTGTGTGTTTGTCTGCTGGTGCTATGATTGTATTTCTATGATATGATTACATTTTCTCAAGAGACTTGGCAGGTATAATCAAATATAAAGCACACACCTTAAGTTATGCAAAACTATAATAAAAATATCTGATTGGTGTTCCCATGAAATTTGATTGCTTTTTCAGTCTGTTTTCAGCATTGTGGGAATCATCGTGAGAAATGTTCTTGCCAGTGTGCTCCTGGGGCGTCTAGAATGACTATAAACACCTAATTACTTCTTAAACTGGATTTTCCTGTGCCAAATATGTTTACTGTTTTCAAATTTCAATTTCCACATAGCTGGATTATGCCATTTGACTCTGTCTTTCTGCAAAATGTGTAGCTTGATAGAATTTTCAGTGAACAATGCATGTGTAACAGCATCTATGACTAACTGCATGCCTGAGAACCATTTAGGCACCCTTGCAAAAGATGAAAATGCTTAAGGATGTGAACAATACAGAAACGTTTGCTGTCCAATCAAGAAGGTAGGCAAGATTACTGACATTCACACATGAATTTTAATAAAAACTCAGGCACAGAAACCAGAACTGTACCACAGATATACATGTCTCCAATATCATTAAAAAATACCAGCAGTCAATAAAATCTTTTAAAATACTATTCCTCTTTACATGAATAATCTTATGTCAATTAAATATTGACTTAAGTATTTTGTTGTGTGTATTGTGGTTGGAATGAACCCATAGCTTCAGGACTAAGATTTCTCCAGAGAGCTCTTCAGATTTAAGGTTTCTACAAGAATGGCAGCTATCATTAGCAGCTAGATATTTGATGGAGCTGTTATTTTTCAATGAGGTGGATTGATTCGGTGACTGGGGTAATCAGGATGGGTGTGTCAGAGGCAGTGTGATTGGCACAGGATAGAGCAGGGTTTAGGGCTATTGTACATAGGGTTGCTGCGAGTCTCAAGCAACTCGATGGCACATAACAACAACAATTTGTTTTTGCAAAGAAAAAATATGAAGGTAAATTTATCAAGAGACAAATGGAAATTATGGAATATAAATTCATATATAGATCACAAAATCCAAATATATTGCATATTTTTATTGCTTCTGAGAAAATACAACATAATAAATACTGTTTATTAGATGCCTTGAAACTCAGAGTATAAATATTTCAATAATTTATTTTTTATTTAAAAACATAAGTGAGAGTTTGGATGCAAATTTTTGTATTAAGAGAATACAAAGTCGAAACTCAATCACTTTGGCTTCTAGGGGCTTCCTAGCCTTTGAGAACATAAATCAGATGCAAGTGAAATTTCATTTCATATTCTTTAGTAAAGAAAACCATTTTGCAATTCTCTAAACATATTTATGTTTCTACGTGTTGTTAGGGAAGCTCTGGTAGCTTAGAAGTAAGGAGTTGTCAAACAAAAAAGTGTGCCAATCGAATCTACCAGCTGCTCTGTAGGAGAAGGATGGGTAATCTCCTCCCTGCCACTTACTGCCTCTGGAAACCCACTGGAGGGTCGGCTGTGGGTCCGTGCAGACTCGATGGTACAAGAGAATGTGCTTCTAGGTATAGATGAATCAATCCTTTTTGACTTTTTCTACTCAAACCATTTGAAATCTCTGGTTAGCTTTTTTGTTTCAGCATCTCTACCTTTATTTCCCTGCTTCTTGACACTCTAGTGAAATTTTCAATTCCTTCTGACATCCATTTTTTTTCTTCTGTCTTTTCTCTCATCGTGGGTGATATCCTCAATATCATCCCACAACTTATCTGGTCTTTGATCATTTGTGTTCAATGCTTCAAACCTCTATTTAAGATTTTTTTTTCAAAAAAATGTGGTTGGATATTATTGTTGTGTGTTATCAAGTCAGAACCAACCCACAGCTAATCCTCTAGTGGGTTTTCAGGACCAAGGATGACCCATCTTCAGATGGGGCAGCTGTGGATTTGAACTTTGTGTCTTTGGGATTGTATTGCAGCTCCTTGCCACTAGGCCATCAGAGCTTAGACTCAAGATCATATATTTGTTGTCATGAACTTATTTTAATTTTCTTCAACCTCAATTTGAACTTGCACATGAGTTATTGATGGTCTATTCCTCAGTCAGCTCTTGGCCTAATTTTGACTGCTGATTTCAAACTTGTCCAATGATTCCTTCCACAGATGTAATTGATCTGCTTCCTATGCAATCTGCCAGGTGAAGGCTATGTGTAAAGTCACTGTTTGGCTTTTTGAAAAAGGTATTTGTGATGAATAAATGATGAATTTTCAAAATTCGATCATTCCATTTCAGGCCTTATTTCTGTCAGCAATTCCATGCTTTTCAAATATTGTGTTTATATTAAGACACACGGGTGTGAAGTGATGGATAGATTAAACTTTGTTGAAGCTAAAAGAAAGGGGAAATAATTCTCTGCTTAAAATACCCTGCAAAAAAATTCTTGGATGTCATAATTCAGTGGTCTCTTTCTCTCTTTTTTATTATTAACTGGTTCAATTGAATTCTGAAAAGTCTTAATTCTAAGTATTTGTGTATCTTAAAGCAATTTTGACAAAATATTCTTAACACAGGGATGAAAGTGAAATCTATTTTCCATTTCAAGGGTGCTTTAAAATTTTTGTTTGCAATTGGAAGGAACTGAAGATCTAAAAGTGAAACATTCTGTTGTTACTTCTGTTATAGGTTAAGATCAATTTTATAAAGTACCTTGCTTTTAGCAAGACAAAGTTTTTACAATATAATGCATTTTAAAATGTATTTCATATTAGCCTACTTGATATTAAAGTGACCACTACTTAAAATAATAATTCAAGTATTTAACTTCTAAAGTAACCCTTACATTAGACTTGTTTTCAGTGTTTGAATGACCTACTGAGTGCATTTATAACTTACTAGTAATTAAGAAGGGTTCAAAGTTCCTATTTCCAAACTCTTCAACAATAAATGAATGCAGTAAACTTCTTTTCTGTCATTCATATTGAAATTCTATATCAGCAAGTAATTTAGTTGAATAGATATTTACAAAATAAAGCTAACATTTCTTAGCGTTCCCACTGTGGAAGAGCATGAAAGGAAGCATCTATGGCGTTTTTCAACACTTGTGAGAATACATTTTCCTTAAATCACCTGTCACTTTTAATGGTTATTTTCTATATATCCAGAGATTCATTTTCACTGTGTACCTTGAGTCACCCTAAGTTAGAATCAACACATAGCTGACCCTCCAGCCAAATTTCAGAGACTGTAAATCACATGGCGGAGATTGCCATCTTTCTCCGGCAGAGGGATTTGTGGATTCAAGCCTCATGTCTGTGTATTAGCTAGCAACGCCCTGGCCCTAGACCACAAGATCTCCGGCTGAGTGATTTGTCTGAGTTCAGGATTGTCATTTCTCTCATTGGACACCATATATGTTGAAGTAGCAGACAAATGCTTAGGAAGCAATAGCCATGGGTTGCTTTCATTTCCAACTGCATGTGTTCATTCATACTTTTTAATTATTTTAATCTCTATTTTCTGTGCTCCTGCTATACTGGTTAAACATCTGAATGCTTACTAAAAGGCTAGTTATCTCAAAACTATTACCTCCTCCAAGAAAGAAAGATTTTCCCCTGTGATCAAAGTTCCAAGAGCCAAGCCTGGCTCCAGAGCCTGGTCCCACAAATGCTCTTGTGTTGTGAATTAACTACTTTTAGAATATTCTGTGGAGAAAGTGTATGATTTTTTCATGAAGTTCAAACCATCATGTCTATTGTTCTTTTTTTTTTTTTTTATAAAGGCTTCAGACTTTATTCATGGGCTGTTAAGAAACTTAACTTTACAGCAATTTCCAAGATCCATGGGCGGAAACTCTATAATATTTGAGAATTAGAAGGTAGGACAGAGAAAAGGACAGTTTAGAGAGGGTTGGAAGAAGAAGTGAATAAGGGAGAGGAGAGAAATGGAAGAAGAAGGAACAAATTAAAAGTAAAGAGAAACTGTAATAAAATATAGATAATAAAAATACTCACTTGTGTATTTGTTTTATTAAGCTGAGTACTTACTAAAAAGTGCATTACCACATTTTGTGTATGTTTGTGAATCTCATGGTTACGATTCATATGACTTATATAGGCCATATTTTTGAGAAATAGATGGTAAATCTGAAGAATGTTAATGTGAAATAGTTTCTAATTTTATTTTGGTGTAATTCTACAAATACTATGCTATATTAAAACAGAAATGGTTTTCTGAGATCTAATGTGAACCTCCCAGCTCTGTGTGTGTTGATTGGCTAGTCGCCTTTTCTCTGGTGATTCATAAGGGCTTGGCCATCAATGTAAAATCTCTCAGTACCTTAGCACAATGCTTGAATTCTTCCAAAAGTATCCTTTATTTGATACTGTTTTTTAGTGTCTCCATTTTACTACAGGATATTTCAGAGAGTTTTCAAGAAGGAAATTGAAATTAAAGAATATAATGGAGGTGAAATTGCACCGTTTTCTCTTTAATAAAATGCTTCCAAAATCTTTTGCTTTCACTTTCTCTAAGCAAGGCAGCCAGTTATAGAGCGCCTGGTTTTATTCTCAGGAACTTAATACAGTATCAAAAGTGAGATGGTAATCATCAAAAATGCTTCCATTTCTTTTTTCAAGCTCACTTTTAGTAAATGTAGAACCAGTAAAAAAGATGGGATGAAGGTGGTAAGAAAAGAAAAGAAAGAAAAAGACTTAGTATTTTGATCCTGTGTTTCTTCAAAAGCGATTTTATGTGTTTGTTACATTTTGAGCCTATTTTTCCCCCTAAGACAAAATCGTTCTTAAATAAGTCATTTCCGAAGGGAGTGGCAGGTTGTATTTGTCATTTAAAAGAGAAAGGTCTCTTTGATTGACTGTGATTGTCAGTAGTAATGGCAACTCCCAGAAAAACTGCCTCCTGTGATAATGAATAACAGTGTTCCCTCTGGGAGTTAAGCTGAACTCCCAAAAGACAATTAGACTCTGTAATTTCACATATTAAATTCATTTTTATGCCTTTCCCCAGTTTAGGATTATAGCAGTGCATTTGTTCCAAAGATGCCTAATGTACTAGCCCAGAAATATATAAAATGTTTAGATAAATTGCCAAGGCTAAGGTAATATATTGTTGTTGTTGTTGTTGTGTACTGTCGAGTGGGAACCGACCCACAGCTGATCCTCCAGTGAGTTTTCAGAGGCAGTTAATCACAAGGGAGGAGTTTGCCCGTTCTTCTCCCTCAGAGCCTTTGGTTGCCCTGAACTGCATTCCGGTAAGTCATGGAAAACTTAAATATGTGTTTCTATGCATGTAAATGTATCTACAGACTCACATACATGTACTACATGTATGCACACACATAGAGAAAGAGAGAAAATGTCCTCTGGTTGCCTAGTGGGTAAGGAGTAGTACCGCCAACACAGAGGCAGACAGTTCACTTCTACCATCTGCTCTTCCAGAGAAAGTTGGGCAATCTCCTTTCTGTGATGTCGTTATGTGCTGTCGAGCTGTCTGTGACTCATAGTGACCCTATGTACAATAGCTCTGAACCCTGCCAGTCTTACTGTCTCCGACACCCCGACGCCTATTACCCCAGTCACTGTGTCAATCCATCTCATTTAGTGTCTTCCTCCCTTGAGCTGTTCCTCCATTCTTCTAAGCATGATGTTCTCCAAGAACTGGTCCCTCCTGAATACATGTCCTAAGTAGGTGAGACCAAGCTTCAAAATCCTTGCCTCCCATGGGCAGTCTTGTTTTCCCCTCTCGGACAGACCTGTTGCTTCTCTTGGCAGTCCATAACATGATCAACATTCTTCTTCAGCACCACAACTCAAAGACACTGATTCTTCTTTTAACATACTTAGTCATTGTCCAGCTTTCTGATGCATAGTAAGTAATTGTGAAGACCATGACTTGCATCAGGTGCACTTTAGTCTTCAGACTGACAGCAGTGCTCTTCAGCCCTCTTGGGGAGGTCCCAAGGTCCTTGATGATGAATGACATATATGTGTGTGTGTGACAAGTCTTTCTAAGAATTTAAGAAACCACATGTGAGCAAATGAAGAGTTTCAAATAAATAGGTAGTGTATTTTATTCACATTGTGAAGTAGACGTTGCTAGGCTAAGACCTAGAAGGTTTTGCTGGTCTTAGGTATCTAGAAAAATGAAGGCTGTTGTTGCCAAGCTGATCCCTCATGTTGTTTCTGTTGTGTACTGTATAGTCGGAACTGACCCATAGTTACCCTCCGACAGGTTTTCAGAGACAGTTAATCAGACAGGAGGAGACTGCACATCCTTCTCCCCTGGGGCAGCTGGTGGATGCAAACTGTGTGTCTTCGGGATTGTAGCACAGCTTCTTGCCTCTAGGTCACCAGAGCTCCCTCATAAATAGCTCCTAAATCAATGCTTGAGAGAACTTTTCACGTATTCACTCACTCATTATCCTCTTGTCAGAGCCAACTCACAGCTGAGCATCAGCAGGTTTTCAGAGGCTATAAATTTCACAGAAGGAGATTGCTTATCTTTCATGTTGCTGTTCATGACTTCAAACCACCAGAAAGACACCTCAGAACTGCTCAACTGGACTTTCTTGCTTAGCTAAACTACTGTTCAATTTTAAGAGATTTTAGAGGATATTTTTAGTTAAAGTTTTAAAAATGTACACCTAATAATTTTAGATTTCATATACCATTTTTGATACCAAAATTTCTAGTCTCTGAGAATTTGAAGTTTGGGCCTACATTTTTCTCCTTTGGGAGAGGATTCATCAGTGAAATAATTGACCTAAATCTTCAGTAGCGTTATTCTGGCACCACTGTCCATACTGTAACAGTAATATTCATAGTAAATAATCTAAGAGACTACAAGTTACTACAGTGTTCCTTGTCAATGAATAGTAAATAAACCCACTGATCATTGAGGGAGTTCAGGTGCCCTAGTAGTAAGAAACTGCACAGCAATCCTGAAGACACATGGTTCAAATCCACCAGATTAGCCAACAAAGTAGTTTTGGAAACAAATTAATAATTAAAAATGTTCCTGAAGATGTTACCTTAGAGATAGCAGGACTGGCTCTGGCCTAAGCGAGAAAAGGAATATTTTTTTTTCTTAATTTACAATGAAAACAGCAAACCCCTGGTGCAAGCCTTCTATGTTCCTATTTGAACTGTTACTTTAAATGATAACAAAACCAAGAGAGTAGGAGTGTATGGATATCTGTTGGTCCACTTTGATTGTATAATTTAGATAAATATACTGCATCATTTTTTTATTGCTAACCTTACTATTTTACAGCAGATTTAAATAATGAAATATCTGCACTTGCTCACATGTAATAAGTTTAATGAGTACAAGAAAAGGTATCTATTTCATTATACTATCAAATACTTCTATTTTCTATAGCATTCGCATTAATTTCCTGAAATGAAAAAAATGCTGCTGCTGTGATGTGTTGTGGAGTGGACCATGACTCATGGCGACCTTATGCGTAACATATTTGCGAGTGTCCCTATCCAGCCCCAACCTCACAACTGAGAAACGCTCACGCCCGTTGCCATAGTCACAGTCTCAACCCATCACACTGAGGGTCTTCCTTCCTTTCTCTGACCCTCCGCCTTTCTAAGCATGGTTCCAAGGACCGGGGAGCTCCTGACAACATGCCCAGAGTGTGAGGCAGAGTTTCACCATCCTTCCTTCCTTCCAAGGAGACCCTGGCAGCACATCCTTCAAGACAGGCCTGCTGGGCTTTCTGACAGTCTGTGTTTGACAGGCCTAGTGGTAAGAAGCTGCACTGCAGTCTTGAAGGCATGCGGTTCAAATCTACCAGCTCTCCATGGCAGAAGATGCGTAATCTCCTCCGTTGTGATGAAATGTCTCTGAAAACCCACTGGAGAATCAGCAGTGGGTTGGTTCCAACCCCACAGTACACAACAACAAGAACAACAACATGAGATACTCAGTATTCTTTACCAAAACTACAATTCAAAATTATATATCAGAAAAAACAATCCTTTCATAGATATAAAGCAGAATTTTAAGAGTATTTTCCATCTTATTAGCACCTATGCCAACCTGTACTCGTTTTCAAAATAAATTAGGCAATATATAGATACATCTGAAGTTTAAAACAAGTAAATTTGAGCATTTGACCTGTTCTAAAATCAGGGCTGCACTGGTCATTCCTTTTTCCATTTTAGTTAAATTAGACCACTAGTAAATATTCCTCTGCCTCCATTATGCTGTTCTGAACTGTGTGACCCCTTCAAATATATAATATCCTATCCATATCAAAGTTTTTTTAATACGTGGAACAGCTGTTCTTCATTCTACATATTAAATTTTGCTGTTCACCAAGTAGTGCTCTTGATTTTTAGTTTATTTGTTTAAAGTAAAACTCAACTACTTTCTGGGGATTCAATTTTTGCATGTATGATTAGAGGAGGGGGAAGTAGTCCAGTAATTGTTAGTCGTCTATGCATTTGCTTGTGTTATTTCCTCTAGGTGGAATCTATTACTCAAAAGAGCAAAAGGAAAATATTCTATCTGTAAAGAGAAAGATTTTATTTGCTCAAAATTCTGTCCTGTTTCCTAGTTACATTTGGTTGCTAGTCCTATTTCCCAATCCCCACATTTGCATAAAGTTATAATGACACTCATCAAATTATATGTAATTAATTTTGACATATTTCCCTCCTGTTCATGATGAACCCTCCAGTGTGTTGTAAATATTAGATTTTCAATAAATATTTGTTTTATGGTCGTAATTGGTAGACATTTACAAAGCACACTCCTTTCCTTAGTGTATGTATACATTAGGCTCTGAGTCTCATAAGAGTTTAACAACTAATAACACATTACTGGCCCTGGCACCTCTACCAACCCACATACTCTTACGAATCTCACTGAACTGATAACATGATCATGGAGACCAATAGGCTAAAATATATATGAAAATGTATCCAACACACACACACATACACACACCACATACAAAAATAGAAATTTTGTCCAGAATTATCTCCCTTTTGACATCAAGTAGGAACTGAGTCATAAGAACTGATCCATTCTTTGTCAAATATTTATAGGATTATTACTTCTCATATTTATGTTGTGAGTTATTTATAAATATCGGATCCAATTTTTTATAAGATATATATGAAAATATTTTTCTTACCATTTCTGACTTACCTTTTAATTTAATTTTTAATTTTAACAGCTTTTCTGTTTTTTCTAAAGTTTGTGGTTTTGGTTTGGATTTCGTTTTTGGGGTTTATTTTTTTGTTTTGGGGGGTTCCTTCATTTACTCCCTATATTTGTAAAATACTATTAACAAACTATATATTTTCAGTTTTCCAGGTAACATCAACATCTTTGCAGGAATAATTGTTGAAAAGCATTTCCTTTAATCAATTCATATTGAACAGTTTCAAAGATATTAAAAGCATAATATGAATGGTTTTGAACACAACCTCTAATTTAATAGATTATTCTTAATATTAAAATAATTAATATTTATAAGTGTATAGGTGTATTATTTTATCTTATAATTTATAAATTTATAAGTTTATAGGCATATTGTTTCTTAGAATCATTCTAGTTCTTGAATCTAATTGATGCCATGTATCTATTTTCTTTTGACCTTCAAGAGACTGTGCCAAACTTTCTCTTCCATCAAATTATTAGTCTCTTGGGTTCTTAATTACAATTGTAATTGGTAAGAAGATGACTTTCATCCGCTTGGCTGGTTGTGTTATAAACACACTGCACTAGATTTTCTTACTAGATTTTTTTTTGTCTACAACTCTACGGCCTGCTCTCCACAGCTTATGTTTCATACTCTTCAGGTCTGATTCTCTTTGTTTTCCAGCAATGATTGTATAAGTTGACTTTCAAGTAATTTTGATGTGAACTAAGCATTAGCTGCAGATACACTGTTACTCCCAGCATATAATTTTGGTTTTTTTCCAGGGAGTATCTTGTGTTTAAAAAGATATTAGAGGTTTTTGTTTTGTTTTGTTTTGTTTTTTAACTCATGACATCAATGAGGAAAGAACAGGACAAAAATCAAGAGTGTAGATGTGTAGGAAATTGCCGTTGTTGTTTAGTGTGATTGAGTTGGTTCATCATTGTATAAAGCAACACTAAGCACAACGGAACAAAGCTCTTCTTTGTCCTGTGACATCTTCACAAACACTGCTGTGCTTGAATAATGTTTTCATACAGTTTTTTTAAAAAAGGTTCTTTGACCTGATTTCCCAAAACTGAATGACCCATGCAATGACTGTATTAACTGGTTGCCCTATGTGGTTAGCCCACTGTGTGAATTAATGCAAATGATAAACCGAGTGCAGAGAGACCTTTAACAAGCTTCTATATGAGCATTGCTCTAATGAGAAATGCCTCTCTATTTTTTTCTTGCTAAAGAACATTCTTATGGCCATCAGGAAAGGGAAAGAAGTGCTTTTCATATTGAAACTAATAGTGTTCATCTTCAGAATGAAATTCAAATGCCTTATACCCAATTCAAGCTGGACTTAGAAAAGATAAAGAGGGATATCACTGATGATGTCACATATCTTCTGATTGAAAGCAGAGACTATAAGAAAGATGAGGAGGTTGTGGGCTATTGGCTCTGAAAAGCATTTGACTGGATAATAACAATTTATGGATAATATTGAAATGATTGGGCATCTTTGAACAATTATTCGTAGTTACATGGAATCTTTATATAGACCAAGAAGGGGCTGTCCTAATGGAGTCCGAGAACACTGTGTCATTTCGGATTAGGACAGGTGTGTATCAGGGTTATATCCCTTCTCCATTTCTAGTCGATTTGAATGCTGAGACAATAACTCAAGAAGCTGGACTGCATGAAGAAGAAGGTGCCGTAAGAGTTGAAGAAGACTTCACCAACAGCTTGTACTATGCAGATGACACCAATTTGTTTGAAGAAAGTTAAGAAAACTTGAAGTATTTACTGAAGTGCTTCAATATTAATACAGCCTTCAGTATGAACTATATCTCAACATCAGGAAAGCCATATTTCTCACCACTTGACCAACAGAAAACACTGTGATGGATGAAGAAAATGGCAACAACTTCATTTTTCTTGGATCCACAATTAACACACATGATAGTAACAGTCAAGAGAGAGAAAAAAAAAGGCATTTCAATGGGAAAATCTACAGTCAAGAAATGAAATTTCTTAAGTGCTAAGCAGTAACAATGTCAGTTTAAAGACTAAGATGGACCTGATCCAAGTCTTGGTATTTTCTTTTTGTGTGTGTGTGTGTGTGTGTGTTTTAATTGTTATTATTTTCTCTGTGTGTGTACCATCAAATTGGATCTGACTGGTACAGGAGGTTCGAACCACATATCTCTGGGATTGCAGTGCAGCTTTTTGCCACTAGGCCACCAGAGCTCCCCAGTCTTGGTATTGTAAATTGGCTCCTGTGTGTCTGAAAGTTGGATGATGAATAAGGATAATCAAAGAAGAACTGGCTCCTTTGATTGCATGGCTGGTGAGGGACTCTGCCTAGCCCGGGGACTGCCAAAAGAACAAACGAGGCTGTCGTAGAACGAAGAACAGCCAGGGTGTCCCTGGAGGCAAAAGTGTTGATACTGCCTCACATAGTTCAGACGTTCTGTCAGGTGGGGCCATCCCTTGGAAAAAGACATCATCTTGTGAAGATAGATGGTCAGTAGATGGCTGGTAAAAAAGATGGAGACCTTCAAAGAGAAGGATTGACAAGAAAGGCAGCCGTAATGGACTAAAACCTGCCAACTATTGTGGATATACGCAGGAGCACCAACGTCTTACTCTGTTACACATTGAGAACACTTGTGGCCTAAGAGTAGGGGATTAGGCTGTTAACCTAAAGTCGTGTGATTTGATTCCACCAGCTGCACTGAAGGAGAAAGATAGTGAGTGAACTCCTGTGGGACTCACTGCCTCTGAAAGCCTTCTGGAGGGTCACCCATGAGTTGGTCCTGACTCAACAGTACATAACAATATAAGACATATGCATAACTTTACATACATTGTAAAGTTTGTGTTGGTTGAATTGAAACCAATAGAATGACAATGAGAAACAATTATTGAACTGAATTGAGTCTAAGCTTGAACATTTTTTTTAAGTGTTACACATATTTAGCACAAATATTTTATCTGATTGTTGTTCTTTTCCTTTATCTGTACTTCCTAGCTAATAACAATAGTTAAGTAATTCTATATATAATTCTTCTAAGTGGCATCGCACTGGTCTATCCATTTGCTGTACAGAGGTAACTCGTGGTTGCTGTGATGCTAAACACTGTGACACTGATGTATTAAATGTGATTATGGTTACCCATGGTGGACAGTGTTTGGTGGTGCTCCCTGATTAAAACAAGCTTGGAAGCAGGAGTGGCATCCACTTCTGAAATAGCTTGCCTCCAGAAACCTTATGAACGTGGAGAAACAATGAAAATTATACAAGTGTTCAGGTCTTCAGTTCATAAGGTCACTATGAATCGTCTCCAACTCGACAGCACCTAACGCCACCACCACATACCTATAGTTAGGACTAGAAAAACATTGAAAGTTTCCACAAATATTAAGTATTTCTTATGGAATGATCCAAAAAAAAGTGGTCTGACCTAATACTCGGATTCATGAAGAACAGAGTAGGGTCCGTTGCTGCTGCGTTTTCTATATAAGAAAGTTGCCGAGTGCTGTTGAGTTGACCATGACTCTCAACAACCCTATGAACGACAGGTCTGAAACCCTGCGTGGCCCTATGCTATCCTCGTCATCTCTGAATATACTTGATCTCATTGTTACAGCCATCTTGTGGATCCAGCTTGTCGAGGGTTTCTTCTCTTTAGCTGACCCCCCACCTTTCAAAATGTGATATGTTTTCTCAAGAGTTGACCCCTCCTAACCACACGTTCAAAATATGTGAGATGAACTTTCACCATTCTTGCCTCTAACAAGCGTCCCGGTTGCACTTTCTCCATAACATATTTATTTGTTATTTTGGTAGTCCATGAAAGTAATTCTTTTGAAAGCAATTCTTTTAAAAGAGAAGAGCAAGCTGGGGGGAAGGGGAGGGCTGGATGGGGAGAGAAGTGCAGCAATGAATGAATGGAAATCCAAATTCATTAAAATTATTAAAAAAAAGAGAAAAAGTAATTCTGACCACATCTCACTGATCACATGAGGTACATGACCATAAACTTTCTGCAAGGAAAGTAGAAAATGTGCCGTTTCCTGACACCAGCAAAGAGGCATGAATTTTATTTTCTAGATTATGTGTTCCTGCTGTGATTTTTTTAACAAAAGAGAAATTATACTACAGAATGAAAATACAAAATAATTTTCCTATTATAATCTGTACAATAAGACCACAGCAATATGTTTATCAGAGTCTACATATGAGGATGATAGTATGATATGCAAAAGAAAGAAATAAAAGAAGAAAAAACATAATTTCTTAAAAGCTAGCAGTATGTATGACGGTTTTCAGAGTTTGGAAGTGGTTACCCATATGGCCATCTGAAGTATGGCCATCTGTTTTCAGCAGAGTATTTTTTTCTCTCAGTAGTTGGCACTATCATTCTCAAATTTACCCAAGTTAGAAACTTGGCAGTCAACACAGAAACCTGCCTGTCACCATTTCCCTCAGGTCCTCAATCAAACTCTGCAAACGGCTCTTCCTAGTTATTTCTGGGAGGATTACTTCTTTATTCTTAAAGTCGGCTGCCAGGAGAATTTCTCACTGCCTTCCCGAATTCCATGACTCTTGTCTTAGACCCTTTTATCCTATGCTCAACACAGGATGCATTACTATTTTTCTGAATATCAAAAATTGATAATGGCATGTAGGAAGTTTTACAACCTGGCTTTTGTCCACTTTTCCAAACACAAATCTTTCCTGTACGCATTTCAGCTCCATTGTAGTCCTTGAGCACAATTCACATAGTACAATCCTCTTTCTCAATTCTGTAATTTTGCTCCAGATAGCTTGGTAAGTTATGTTATTTGACTCTGATACCTTTTCTTTAGTTTGCCTATATTCTACCTATTTTTTGAATCTTATATCAAGTAGTAAAAGTTCTGGAAATTCCCTATGGCTCTCTTTTCGCTTGACTAAGATCCTGTTGCTATATATCCATATCTGTGCATAACTGACACAGTGTCTGTCTCATATACACGTTGAGAACCATGTGACCAGAGCTATCTAATATATGGTTGAATTGTCAGAGGATGCTGTGGTATCCTAGACTTAGTAGGACTGATAAATATTTATTGAACTGGACTGAGTCTAAGATTAGTTATTTGTGGAATTAAATCACATCTTTTTTTCTCCTAACATTTTAAAATAGACATATTCTTTCTGTTTTACTCCCATTGTAAAATCAACCACAGCCGTGACTCACTTTACATAAAGCTCTTAGTTCTCTATGGGTTTCTCCACATCTCATTGTGCTGTTTCCTTATTAAATAGAAGGAAAGTTTCCTCTGTTGAGGTCACATAGGCTAAAGAACTGAAGATCTCTATTCCATAGTTATTTAGCTCTCTTAGTTCAAACAAAATTAAGTTTCTTGATGCACGAGCACTGCTCGTTCTCTCTCAAATGTCCCTTGGCACTGTGCAATGTTTACCTCTCATTTCTAAGCAACAATATTTGCCTAAAAAAACCTACTAGATGAGGAAGTTGTCATCAAGTTTCAGATATATAGATATAGATATAGGTATATATACACACACACACATATACACATTTATACATTTATGTATATATATACACACACACACATACACATTTATTTATATATATATATATATATAAAACAAATAGCAAAGCAGGAAAAAACAGCCCAAAAACTCAAGCTTAGATTTCTCCTTACATTTTCAAAAACATGGCCACAGACAATGAAACAAAAAATTGTTTCAAAATTTCTTTTTATACACAGCAAAGCAACTAATAAACCCCTAGCTAATAAATTTAATTTGAAATCCACTCTTAAAAATGTTGTAACAAGTGCCCGGCCAAAAAGAATCCCAATTTTATGATGTCAGTCACTTTCATTTTTGCTGTGACTATTCACTCTTTATTTTATTTTTATTTTCACCATAATCAACACCATTAAAACCACAGCTATAGTTGGTAGTATTCACGGTCAAGGAACATACTTACCATACGCTCCCTGGTCTAATTATCACCAAAACCAAAGGACGTAAGGGCTCTTACTGCTTTTATTAAAGTGCTCTGATGGCTCTTCTTGCTCTAGTACCAAGAAGCTGCTCTGAAGTCTGAAAGGCACATGGTTCGAGACCACCAGCTGCACCTTGAGAGAAGGTTGGGTACTCTCCTCCCGTGCAATTAACTGCCTCTGAAAACCAGCCATGGGTCAGCTATGGGTTAATTCTGACTCTACTGTTAACAACAACAGCAACAATAACCATTGCTTTTATTAACCCATATTAAAAGAAAAGCAAAAACATTAGACTTATGCAAATAAAATTTCCCAAGGTTTCAGAGCTAGCAAAAAATTGTAACTATTCTGCCTTTTACAACCCTTCATCCATTTCTGTTTTACCTCACTCGTATTAAAGTCTTTGAGGATCATAATCAATCTTGTACAGTTATTCCAATATTATTCCAACCCTCTCTTCTGAGGTACTTTGCAAAATGAAAATATAATCTACTCTTGGATGTTATACATATAAGCAAACTAAGATGGGTGATACACACACACACACACACACACACGTATGAGACTTCAAGGTTGGGCTCATTGAACATTTCAAATCATGGCCCTTAATTGATTCCTTCATTCCTCTTAGCATCTGGTTCGATGTATAGTTTTCTCTCCTACCTTCCTGGCAACAAGTGTGTAAACTCTCCTTTCTTGCCACGTATTTTCTATTTTTGCAAAGGACCATCATCCATCTTTCACTGATGAAATAGAAGCAACCAGAAGCCCGTGTTTTCAGATGCCCACCAAAACAGGTTCATGCTTACACGTGGTGGCAGCGCCCCTGGTCTCTTGGGTTCTCTCCTGTTCTATCTGTCCATTGGTTTGTCACTGACTATTTAGCTCATTGTCTTCACCCATCTAAACTCACAAATTTGTAGTATTGAGGGGCAAGCATTTATGATACTTTTTATTTTATATATGTATTGTATATATTGATTGTTTCATCCATTTCCAAACTTTATTTCTTCCCTGAAATATCATTTCCAATCTTTAAATGGCATTGATGAACTTATGGACTTAGAATGTGTCTTTCCAGACTTGGTCATTTTCCTGTTATATACTTATACAGACAATTGTTCCATGATTAGTGTCACCTAATCCTATGTTTCTTCAGTATTCTTCAAAAAATGGATTCCATGTGGTTTCAGTGAATTCCAAGTTACATAATGAGATTTAACCTCTCATTGAGTCCAATTTCTTTATACATGAAGACCTATTCAATGATGATCAGTCTCTCATTACAAAAGAGGCATGCCATTGTGAGAGTTGAATGCATGTAGGTAGTGTAGTTTAGAGTCATTGAGATGTAGGTTGTTTTCAATGGGAGTTGAAAGTATATTGATTCTGTAGAGACTAAGGGATAATGTAGAGGATGCTGATATCATGGTTGGGAAGGTAGAGAGTCAGTGAAAAGTAAGACCTTCAATGACCTGGCTTGACACAGTGACTGCAGCAGTAGGTTCAAATGTGTCAGAGATGACGAGGATGGCATAGGTTAGGATAGGATAGGATAGGATAGGATAGGATAGGATAGGATTCAGATCCATTGTTCATAGGCTTGCTCTGAAACACTTGATTTGGCAACAATAACAACAACAACCATATTTAACTATGAGAACTTGGAGGAACTTTTGAAACCTTTTTTTTTCTTCTTATGTTAGATGTTTAAAGGCTTGAACTATATGATGTCTAGATCATATCTATTTTCTTTGAAGAACCATAATTGAGTTTAAGTCAATGAGTTAGATACAGACTTAGAATTGTGCATGGTTTTCTTTTCAAATATGTTTCCAGTTTTGGGAGGTACTGGTTATTTTCTCTTTTCCTGACGCTACATGTTTCATTGTATTCAATTCCATATAAATGGTGCTGGTAAAATTATTTATAAATATTACAAATGAAACAATGAGAAGAAGATGTAGGCACTTTCCCGTATCCAAGACGCTGCTATACATTGCGTGGTAAGCTGTTGTTCCAGATCAACTCTTCGGGCATCAGATACCCACCTGCCAGCATCCTGACTGATCCTCAGAGTAAACTGCCTGATAGCGCTGGTGTTTGCTCTCCTGGACGCTTTCTTCAGCTCTAGACACTGGGGGAATGTTAAGTTGTGACATCACACCACTCCTCCTGATAGAAATATAACTTTGGAATCATAGATTTTGACATCTCTAATAATCTTTTATGTTGCTTACCAGGCCTTAATAACAAGTTATGACATTCAGACATTTAATCCCCATTCAACAGAGATTTCTACTTTAGTTGCCATGGCAAATAGAGACTTTGATATTCGTGGCTATACTGTGAAATTTGTCATGTTTTTTATTCTTTTTTCTGTTCCTTTGAGTAGTGTTTGTTATATTTGCAGCATTCCACAGATGAGGCACAATTATCTGTAACTGCATGTAGGAGACAATAAGAAAAATAAGTGTAATGAATATCAAAGACACTCATCTGAGTCTAATAATTAATTTGTGCTGTGCCTACACAAACAATAACAAAGTAAAAGAAGCAATTTATAGGGAATGCTTATTTTGAGTAATACCTGAAAGAAATATGAAGGGGGAAATTCTTCTAAATCTGAGTCCTCATGGTAGCCCAAGGACTAGAATAATAATACTAGTAATTAGTACATAATCAACAAAACTTTTTATACTAATAGTAATTAAAATCAAGAATGCCACTTAAATTTTGGGAGCTATGATTGCAGGAAGATGTGAAGCAGAAGACTATAGTTTATTATTTTCATAATCAACATCTTCTCATTCTACAACCAGGAGTCACGATGTAGTGCAAATGGCTTAGA
Source organism: Elephantulus edwardii (assembly GCF_000299155.1). Lineage (NCBI taxonomy): Eukaryota > Metazoa > Chordata > Mammalia > Macroscelidea > Macroscelididae > Elephantulus > Elephantulus edwardii. The sequence goes on along the minus strand of NW_006399868.1, from coordinate 7,160,072 downwards.
GTTGCTTAATAACCAAAAGGTTAAAGGTTCAAGTCAACCCTGTATTACTTCAAGAATCCGGTAATTTAATGCCAATACAGCAATCACCTAACATTGAGAGGAACATATCTCTACTCTGACATACATGCCAATTCTTAATCTTTGAGAATTTTTCACATATTCTTTGCTTGTTATCACTCATTTGCATATTTATGCATATGGAAGCCTTCTGAGTTATGTATACCTGTTGTTGCTGTTAGGTGTCTCGAAGTTGATTACAATCCACGGTGACCACATGAACAAGACCTGAACCTGCACTATCCTGTGCTATGCTCACACTATGTCATAGTCAAGCTCATTGTAATAGTGACTATGTCCATTTCATTGAGAGTCTTCCTCTCTTTCACTGATTCTCTAACTTTCCCCAAATGATGTCTCTCACTAAGGACAGATTCCTTCTGAGAATATGTTCAACGTCAATGAGATGAATTTTCACCATCCTTGCCTCTAAGGTTGCACTTCCCTCGAGAGATTTATTGATTTTTATGACAATCCATTGTGTGTTCAATATGGTTCTCCAGCACCACACTTCTGAGGCATCAGTTCTTCAGTTTCACTGATTCATTGTCCAACTTCCAGATGCTTGGAAACAATATAAAATAATAAGACTTGGATCAAGAACACTTTAATCATGGCTAAGTATAACTTATTCAAGATAAACAGAGTTTCACTTATATATGTTTATATAGATATATTTTACATATATATGTGTATTACTTCTTTTACTATAGTTTTATTTGCACTTTGCATTTAGATTGGCACAAAGTAGCCATATTATCTTAATATTGAAAATCTAACATTCATTTTAATATTTTGGTCAATTTTATTGCTAATGATAAAAGAAAGCATAGTAAATGTTATTCTCAGCTGTACATACCCACACACATATAAGATATAATGGACATCCATTATGCAGAAAATAAAAGCTATTTCTCCTTTGATAAATAAATATTCTGAAAAAAAGGTAGATGCTCTTATAAGTTATATTTATGTTCAGATACATCATTATGGCACAAAAAATATGCAGTTTTAGGAAAAAATATTGAAAGGAAAACGGAATTGTTTTCTTTTAGTAAATCCCAGGGATATAGAAATGTATACTGCATTAGAGAATCCACACAGAATAATGCAATGCTCCTCCAAATTACTTGTGTTTCTCAAAACACTAATAAAACATAGGGCCAGAGAAGGTAGAACCAGGAAGGAACTGTGCCCAAGGGTTGGGGAAAAATCAATACAAAGCCAGAGGAGACAAGATAGTCTGGTGAATATTATATTGAAGTAGCACAACCACTCTGTAGTTATTTGAAAAAAAGGTCACTGCTCAGACCAGGGTTAGTAGGTGTGTTGGTGAACGAAACTCTGGTCCCAGTTTAACATTTTCACTGCATTTGTTGTTTCCTCCAAACGTTCATTCCAACTACCATTATAGCTATTATTTTTCCTCATTTGTCCTTTCAGAATTCAGAAGATATGAAAATTAACTCCATTCTAAAATATAATGATAGAAAAACATATCTTGAAAAATATTATAAACAATGTGATTATAAAAGGAGTGCAGAAAATGCAAATTAACCACACACTCAAATCCCATGGTTGATGAATCCAGACACAGGATTCCATAAATGTACTTTCTTAGTTATACAAATAACAATATTTTTTGAAATAGAGATAATTTCCTTGATAAATACAGTATGAAAAAATAACAGTGTTTGGATAAGTCCAGAAGATAGAAAAGAACCAAAATCTATTAACTATCACTTAGAACTGGCATGAATATAAATATTAGAAATAATTTCCCAAAACTATATATAGGTACTTCTGTTCATATGTGCTCACACAGATGCATATGTGACTATGTACATATATATATATATATAATGCGCTCAAGCATATAACAATAGATCACATTTTGTAACTGAAGAGCTAAAAAATTTTTTTTCCCCCTGCTCACATCAATAAGGACATCTTTGGGCACCTAAAGAAAATGTGAGCTAAAGAAAAGATGAAAAAGAGATAGGCAATGTTCACTCTCTAGAATTCAATGCTTCCAACATCAAGCCCAGGGCTGACAAAAGGAGACCTTTATGACCAAGTGAAGAGACAGCATCAGTTCTCCATGCAGAAGGCTCCGGCGCTGGGTGGCCTGAAAAGACCATGGAGGAAGGGGAAAGGCACAGCACTTCACTCACTCTGGAAAATGTTTGTGCTCGGTGGGGAATGAGATTAATGATTTTGTGAATTCAAAGCATGTGAGAGAATCCAGCTGGGCACAGGCTCAGCTGATTAACCAGTATGGTCTCCGTAATGGCATATGGTTGGATTAGTGCTGCCTGTCCATCCAGCCATAAAAAATATTTTTAAATGTTCAAACCCATACACTGATGAAGAGTTTAGAGGTACGGAATCATGGTAATTAATTAAAGTTCAGGCTTGGGAAATAGTGATTATGCGTAGGTAAGAAGGGTGTTTGTGTACGTGTGTGTGTTTATGCGTGTGTAAGTCCCATGGAGCTATGTATACTCCAGTACATGTGGTGGTTTGCTCATAGAAATAAAATCACTTTATGTAGAAAAGTTTTCCCTCAAGGGACACAGAATTTGTTCTAATATCTGACTGCACATTCAAACCTACAAAATAAAAAGAAACAAAAATGTAGAAGGGTCTATCTGAGGGAACTCTCATGACCTGGTGAGAAGTTGCACTACAATCCAAAAGGCTCGTGGTTCAAATCCACTGGATGGTCTGAAGGTGAGCCGGTCTTCTCCTGTATGATGACTAACTGCCTCTGAAAACCATGGGAGGATCAGTGACGGCCCAGCTCCCACCTGAGGGCATCCAACAACACATTGCCTTCCTGTATCACAAGCTGGTGTGAAATTGCAGTCTCTAGGATCAGTCTTGCTGTTGAATGCCTTGAGGTGACTCCACTCTTCATCACCTAGGGTTTGCCTGGCTTCATCTCCGGAGAAGCTGATCTTCATTTGCTCTTTGCTCTGGAAAACCTTGGCTTGAGTTAGCACTGCCAACCTTTTGGCTGGTGCTTAACTTTTATGCCACTGTGGCTAATACAACACATTTTGAATCATAAAAACCCAATATACGGAATTCTTAAGTAACTACATGGAGTGCATATTAATTGACTTACTATATAATCTTTAGGAGTCCTGATGTAGCGGAGATTAAACACTTAGCTGCTTACCAAAAGACCAACAGATTGGCCTCGCCTGCAGGTCGGTGGGAGAAACACCATGGTTAGTCTTTGGCATACGAATGTCCACACCCTGTAAATGATGAATAATATATGATCTCAAGAACAATCTATGATTCTTATAAATCAGGCTTGTGAGTTGCACAATTACTGTTGTCACAAATTGGCACAACATGAATCCCAGTGGCTGAGTTTTTCTTCAATGAGGAAATACAAGGAGATGAAGAAATGGGATGACAATCAATGTTGTGTGACCCTCCTCATCCTTGAGGTGAGAGATGGGAGAAGGCAATCTGAACAAAAGAATTTATAGAAAATTGAGTTTGGCTCTGAGTAAATCCCAGCAACAGAGCATGAAGTAGATGGCAATTGAGCAAGAAATCCTCGTTCCTTTTAGTTGCTGGCAGTCTAGGTGAAAGCTGTGTTCTAAAGAGGAAGTCGGAGGAAAGAAATATAAAATAAAGCCAGGCAAGCGTTCTGGACCATGAGGTGAATTCTCATGCTGTCCATCTTGGAAGGCATGCTTTTTCATCACAAAGTAGGTCAATTAAGATCATTGGTTCTCTAAGAAAGTATACACCTGAAATAAACGAAACAAAATTTTGCTCTCTGAATTTTTCTCTTCTAATAATCTTGTCCTTGTTCTCCATGTAGTAAATGTACTGGGTCTACCAGAATCACCTTGTGCTTCACCTCTATAATATTGCTTTCTTTCTCAGCAAGTCTTCCTGGATTTTGAACTCAAACTCTTCACATCCATATTTGGACAACTTTCAACCCCCCTAGCTTACGCCCTGCCCTCTTTTCACCGCTTCCTTTCTCATCAGAAGCATTACCTTATTATTAAATTTCCCCCCTCTCTTTTTTCAACATACCAAGTACAGGCATTGACCAGCAAGCAAACCAACAAAGGGTCCTCCCACCTCTACCAGCTACTCTGGAGTTGAATGCATTAGAAAGAAGCCCACTAACCCACTGACTGACTGACTATACTGACAGTGTTGAACTGCAGACCTCAGGAAAGCCTTGCATGCTGCAGGTAGCCAGCATAGACTTCTAGAGTTTCCTTCTAATATTTCTCATTTTCATTGAGCTCCTTAAATTGCTAACATTTCTATCCTTCTGCAACCTCAGAGGTTGACTTCCTGTATTGCTGAGAAACTAAAACCAAACAGATAAAGAATTTCTGCCTCCCCAACACCTGCAGTCAGTTTTATAAGAAAAAATTTATTTTTTTTTAAAAAAAGTATGCCTGTTTTTAAAAATAAACTATGCTTCTGTTACAGCACAATTCATCTACTTTTTTGACATCAGTATCCTCCCACATCAATTTAATAACTAAATTATAATATTTTCATCATCAGTATTTGCTTTCTAAAATTTTTTTCATTACTGCTTTTACCCTGTGTTTGATTATCCCTATAACCTCAAAAGCACGCTATTTTTATGTTAAAAAATAATAATAAATGGCTTGAAGCTCTTAACCTGATTTCCACTGTGTTTAACTGCCTGATCTCTTTTCCCTTTGAGGCAAAATTTAAAAAGGGCTATGTATTTGTTGTCAAGGATTTTTCCCCTTTGAATTGCCCTTATAAGTTCTTCTCATTAAACTTCTGCTTTTACAATTCTGCTAGAAAGAATTATTCAAATTAAAGTAAACAACTCTAAAATGTTAATACAGATTTCCTTATTTGAGCCTCTTCTAACGACCAACAACATTTTGAGTTGTTAATTGTTTTCCTTTTGCTCTTTTTTTTTGGTCCAGGTCACTCTTACTGTGCATGTCATAGGATCTTTGCAATCTGTAGTCTCAGGTTGACCCAACTTTTCTTATAAGAATTTACAGCTCTGGAAAGCCGATGGAGGGTCCGTATAAGCAGAAGTTGACTCTGCAGCATCGGGGCACCACATGTGGAAACACTTCTGGGCACTCTTGGAGCCGACCTGCACTCTCTTCTTGTTTCATGAAAGCTCTTTAGTGTTCAGAACCCACGTGACAGATTCCTCCGCCTCTTTTATAGACTCTCCTTTCTATGCAAAGCTCCGTAGAGCCCCTGCCTTATTTTCTAAGGATCAAGGTTGACTAGATGTTATTTAAGAGCGAAGACTATGCAGGCATTGGTGCTTAAAAATGTAGTGGAGCAGAGATAAGGAAGGAGAAACGATCTAGAAGGATTGAAGTCAATGCCAAGTACATACACACATAAAAAAGGAGAACTGGCAGGCTTTGTAGTGGTATGGTGATCAATGATAGGAAACAGAAATAAATAATACAAGCCTATTTATTGAATAAGAGCCACCAAGATATTTCCAATTCTACATATCAGAAGATTCAATAAGCGGTGGCATGATTGAAGGTGTTAGGAGAGTGAAGACTGTCTCTACAGGGAAATGATGTTTTATCTTTGTGTGCTTTCTGGAGATAGGAGATTCCCACTGGAGAAACTATAATAAAAATTGTGGGGATAACTAGAACTCGGAGAAGTTTGGGGAAATAAATCTGCCACCTGATACAGGTGAACAGCAGCAGGTATTGTTACGGTTGGTGAGTCATCTCTGACCTGTAGATGAAGGATGGAAGAAGCCCATGTTCTTCTTACATCAGCCTTAGAGACTTAGCTGTGCTTACTCCTGTTGTTACAGCCGCTGGTCAATCCATTCATTGAGTGTCTTCCTCTTTCTTGATGGCCCTCTACTTTTCCAAGCAGGATTCCTTTCTCTGGGCATTCTCTCCTCCTGAAAACTGGTTCAGAGAATGGGAGTCTAAGTCCCACCATTCTTGCTTCTAGACAGAGTCTGGCTACACTTCATCCAACCAAACTCGCTTGTTATGTTGGGATTCTGTGTCAAAAGCAGTAGCTGAAAACAAAAGACTGTTCGAAAGTCTCAAGTTCAGCTGAGCAAAGTCTACCAGACGTCACAATTGTCCCCCCCCCCCTTTTTTGGGTATTTTTATAGCTTCATATAAGAAACTTAAGCATTGGACAAATTAAATTTCTGTTTTTAATTGCAGAGATTTATTTGTTTACTTACTCCATTATGTATTTGTAGCTTTCCATGGCTTACCCGAATTTGATAGCAATAGTTAAATGATTTTTAAGTACCTAGAAGTAAACTGATTATTGAAGTATTCTTTTGAACAGAAGCTCTCAGAAACAAACATCTGGATACAATTTTTCTTTGTTTTACTATTTATATAACATCTTAACAAATATGTGCCTTTTGAGGTAGCCAATATTTGTACAAAAAGAAATTCTTTGCTCTAGTATGTTCTATAGAAAGCGGTTGGTTTTTGTTTGTTTTTTTCTTAAATTTGAAGGTCTCGGAACTTTCCCCCAAATTCCTCTTGTGATTGATTAAGCTTACATCTCTGCCTTCTCTTTTTAAGATTATTATTTGTGTGAAAATTTTACAAGCATATTGACTTTTCAATTAAATTTCTATACTCTGAAACCTCCATGGGGTTGATATTTTTCCAGGATGATAAAAATTTGAGTACTTATTCAATGATGTTCCTTTCACATGCAACAGACACAAATTTACCAGGAAAATCTGTTCAGTGGTGCATGAGAAAAAAACAGAAGTTAACCTGAGCTCTAGTAGTCTTGTGGTAAGAAACCGCACTGCAATCTCAAAGGCGTACAGTTCGAATCCACCAGCTGCGCTGCGGAAGAAGGGTGAACAGTCTCCTGTGAGGCTTACTGTCTCTGAAAACTTGCTAGAGGGTCCGCTTTGGATCAGTTCCAATTTGGATCAGTTTGATTTAATAGCACACAACAACAAAGCTAAGTTGGACTAGACTTCCTTAAAGATTAGGACCAAATTACGATGGAGATTTCAAAGCAGTTCAGCACACCTGGGTGAAAGTAGTGTACCTTATGACACTGGCGGCTCTTTGTTAATTCTAACACAGGGCAAGCTGATGTGTTATAATATGGAACTGCCCCAGAGGCAGATTTTTTCAATAAACTCTTGAGCGACTAAAGAGCCTTCAATAATGTAATTATATATATATACACACACACACACACACACACACATATATATGTGTATGTATATGTATAGTTGTTGATTGCCTTCAAGTTGAGCATGAATCATAGGCAGCCACCCTATGAACAAAAGACCTGAAGCCCCTCTAAACTATCGGCATTTATCAATGTTTGTAGGGTTTCCAGAGGCATGTTGTTTAGGAAGTGGATGCCACTCTTGCTTTATACACACAGACACACACAGACACACACACACACACACACACACACACACATACACACACATACATACACACACCTTTCTTCATCTTAATAATTTTATTTGTTGAATATCTATCTCACATTCATAGTGTCTGTCAAAGATTCAAATGTGCCCCACCAAGTGTGCATTTCCTTGGCTCGGCTATGATTCTCCATGTGCTTTAGGTACAACAATGTCATGTGGTAGCTACAAAGTGATCCCCTAGGATCTCATGAGGCAATTAGTAGCAAGAAGATTAAGGGTGGGATGTTTTTGTTGCTCTCAGGTGTCTTCTAATCAAGTAGAACTCATGGAGACCCTATGAACGTGAATGATCTGAATATTGTCCTATGCTATGCCCTATCTTGACACACTCAAGCCCATTGCTGCAATCTCTGTGTCAGTCCACCTGGTTGAAGGTCTTCCTTTCCTTTGTTGTCCTTCCAACTTTCTAAGTCTGGTGTCCCTCTACAAGGAACAACCTCTCCCAGCAACACGCCCAAAGTATGTCTACATCTTTGCACTCTGACTGCATCTTCTCCAAGACATATCTGTTTATTTTTTTGACAGTTCATGGGATAGTCAGTACTCTTTTCCAACACCATGACTCAAAGATATCAATTCTTTTTCTGTCCAGCTCTCAGCAGGATAAGTGATTTAAAATACTATGGCCTGATTAGTCACATTTTATTCCTTAAACTAGAGCTATTATTCCTCAATGATGTGGAGAGGTCCCTGACTGCAGATTTTCCCAGTGCACTACATCTCCTGATCCTCTGACTGCTAGTACCCAGGGTGTTGATTGTTGATTCAAGTAAGATGACAGTGTTGTCAGTTTTAATCTCTCCTCCATGTATCACAACATTGTCTATTGGTCCAGTTGTGAATAATTTTGTTTTCTTGAGGTTGAGATGCAATTCATATTGAAGGCTGCAGTGTTTGATCACTTGCAGCAAGCTTTTCAAGTCCTCCTCACTTTCAGCAAGCATTTAACATCCTTGAATCCTTCACAGTCTTGATCTGACGGCAGAGGAGTTTCTGTGGTGTGTGAACTGTGACATATTTTCTCTCACAATAGATAAAAAATAGAAAGAAGAAAGCAGAGATAAAGGTGTGGTGGGGCTCAAAACCACCAGCAAAGAAGAGACAAAAGAAGAGTGTGGCCTTTGGACCCAGGTCCTTGTCCTGTGTGTTTTAGGACACAGAGGAAAGCCAGAACTCAGGGAAACATCCAAAGACCTCAAAGGCTGAAAGAAACTATGAGCTAATCTACAAAGGAAGTCTCTCCTTCAAGCTAGGACCCTGAATTCAGACTTCCTGTTATTATTATACCATGGAGTGGGAACCAACTCATAGATTATCCTCCAGCGGGTTTCCAGAGGTCATCTCACATAGGGAGCTGCTCATTCTTCTCCCATGGAGCAGCTAATGGATTATAACTGCGTGCCTTTAGGATTGCAGCATAGGTTTTTACAACTCAGCTACCAAAGCTCCCTGAACTTCTAGCCTGCTAAAGGATGAGTTATACAAGAGTTCAGGTCTTTCATTCACAGGGTCACTATGTGCTGTCTATGACCCGGTGGCTCTTAACAACAAAAACAAGTGGTGAGATGGACTCCCAAATAATACCTGTGGAAGACACAGCCAAGAAATCAAAATGTGTGTTGCACTGGGCAAGTCTGTTGTCAGGAATCCTGGTGAAAGTGCCAAAGATCAAGGGTAAAAAAAGCTTAAAGCAAACCAGATCTAAGTCTTGGTATTTTCCATTGTCCATGTAAAAGTTGGATAATATATAAGGAAATAGCAAAGAATTGATGTCTTTGAATGGCGTTCTAGGCAAAACATAGTGAATATGCTGTGGGTTACCTACAGAACGAGCAAATTCATTTGGGAGGAAGTGTAAGCAGGGCGCTCATGGTGGTATGGATAATGAAACTCCTTCTCACATACTTAGATATTGTCAGGAGCCACCAGTCCCTGGAGGATCAGGCCATGCTTGGAAAAGTGAAGGATCAGTGAGAGAGAAGACCCTCAATGAGACGAATTGCCTCAGTCACGGTAACATATAATGAACTTGAGCATGGCAATGGCCTTGAGCATGAGATTACGAGGATAATGTAGAAGAAGACACAGATTCAGTCTCGTTTTCATAAGGTTTCTATGAGGCATAGCTTATTCAATAACGCTTACAAACTACAACAGAAAAGCAGAAGCAAATGGTGAGAGAATAAATTTACATTTGTTAATATTGTTAATATTTTCCACCAATAATTTTTCTGTTAAAGTAGCACTAGATGGCTAAGGAAACTTCTTTTCTTCTTTATTTTATTATTAATTTTAATGAAAGTTTACAGAGACTTTGAATTTCCATTCATTCACTGTTGCGATTTTCTCCCTGCCTACCCCTCCCCTCAAATTTGCTCTTCTCTTAGAAAAATAAAAAATTCTTTCATTGTTATACAATCCCTTCTCCCAAGTCCACTTCACTATGCAGCCTTCCTTCCGGACTCCTGTCATGACAGTAATACCTCATCATATATCCCTTTTTAAGCAGTTCTTTCCCTCATCTGTTTCAAGGCAACTTCTTAAGGACAAATAGTATGACTCAATTAAATTTAGTTTATGCTGTTATTATTAGGTGACATTGAATCAGCTACAAATAATACATTGAACAGCACATCTCACTCATCCTGTCCTTTACCACCTTCTTGATATATGCCCACCACGTTGTTACTCTGCCGATCCATTTTGTGGAGGGTCTTCTGCTCTGTGTTCCTTCACTTGTCTCATCATGATGTCCTTTCCCCAGTTCTGGTCCCTTCTGACAAAATCCCAAAAAACTTGAGAAGAAGTTTCACCATCCTCACCACTAAGGAGCAACGTGAGGACACCACTTTCTCCAAGAAGCCCTTGTTTATTCTTCTCATCGTCCCCGAGATGTTCTGTGCTCTCTCCTGAAACCACAACTCAGAGGCATCAATTCTTCTGTCATCTTTATTTACTGTCCAACTCTCAGATGACTAGTAAGTGATTGAAAAGACCATAACCAGAATGAGCAACACTTCAGTCTTCAGACTGACGTAAGTGTTCTTCCAGAACCTTAGCGAGGTCCCTGACTGCCGACTTGTCCAATGGAATCTCCTGACTGCTGGTCCCCGGGTGTTGATTGTGGTGGCAGGAAGACTAGTAAATCCTCATGGATAATAGTAAGCAAAACTTCTAGCATGATTTATGCATTCATTCAGGATATTTTTTTAATGATTAAAAATATTCTGTTCAAATTCTGCTTCTGACCTTTTCTGATTGTAAGAATTTCATTTCTGATTGTTTTCTTCATAAAATGGAGATAGTAACATTTCTGAGCAATGCCATAGTCCAGATTATATGCCCTACTGTGTGCACATCATACCAAAAGTACGAAAGCATTTGATACATTTTAGGTTGCTTATGAAAAAAAAAATATGTCACTTTTAGGCCCTTTGTATGCTATGTGAGGGTATTTTTATAATTTTGAATATAAACATTTAAGCCAACTTAGAGTGTAGAAAATAATGTTATGGTCTCCTTGTTAAGTTTTATGAATTGAAAAAGTAATACGCGTAAGTACCTATTTTCTAGTTTGGTGATGGTGATGGGGTTGAGTCAGCTTGAACTCATTGAGACTCCTTGTGCCAGAGAACAAAATACTTGTCAATTCTGCTTCATCCTAATATATTCTGTGACACTTGGAACTGTTGTTGCAGTCACTATGTCAGTCTAATTCTTTGAAATCTTCATCTTTTTTGCAAGCCTCTACTTTTCCAAGCCTGACCTTTTCCAGAGACTAGTCTCTCCTGTTCACATGTCCATGAAATGGTAGATGCAGTTTCACAAACCTTGCCTCTAACAATCGCTCTAGCTGCAATTCCCCAAACCCAGATTTGATTACTCTTTAGGTAGTCCACGGCCTATCCAGTACTCTTTGCCGATACTGCAAATACAAAGACATCATTTCTTCCGTGGTCTTCCCTGGTTTTTGTCCAAAAATACCTTTTGTTTAGTCTGGCAGACTCTAGTCTTTAAAGTGGAATTTTTGCCCATTAACTTTTTAAATAATTCTATGGAGTAGATTTGTCTAATGTGAAAAGTAATTTGATTTCTCAATTGTTATTCCCATGGATGTTGATTGTGGATCCAAGCAAAATTAATTTCTTCACTAATTCCATCTTTTCTTCATCTAACAAGATGTTTATTATTGTAGTTGTAATGATTTTTCTTTCGTCTATGGTAGAGTTTTTAACTACATCAGTAATTAATGGTTAGACCTAAACAAATATAATTTTCCTTTTAGTAATGTTCCTACCGTTATACATTATCTTATCTTTTTATATCATTGTTTATTTGCATTCAAGAAGATATAGTTCATAACTAACATGTAACAAACAAAATAAATACCCATGTATATATTGACATTGAAAGGAATGTTCTGTGAATTTCTTTTTTTAAAAAAAATAGGTAAACACAAAACAAATAGTGTCTTCTATAAGTTCCGTTTTCAACCTCCTTCATGAAAATAAAACAACTACATGCAATGGGTAAAAGGTGTTTAGTAGATTTTCACCTCTTTGTCAACTACTGAAACATCCCTGAAATAATTAATGCTGTTAATTATTGAAGACAGTTTTTTCACCAGTGAAAGATGCCTCATTAGAGTGGAAAGAGATGGATATTCTCCTTAGACTCTTTCTTTTTTATCAAGTTACCTGACAACTTTGTTTCCTTTGTCAGAAATGTCAGTGGAAAATGAGAAGTTTGCTCAAAGCGTGCTGTGTTGACTTAGATAGCATAAAAACATTTTAAACGTTAAATAATGTGCAACGTTTTAAAAAAGTGTTTACTTGAAATTTCACATCGAATACAGAGGGTCAGGATAAAGCAGACAATCTAAGACTCTTGCAAATAGCTACAGTTCAGAGAGGTGAAAACTATTTAAACAAGAAATATATCTTGAGAACAGAGAGAATTGAGCTATCTCTAATGTCAGACAAATACAATTTAGAACAGAATCTGCTCCTAGCCCACAAACAAAGAAGAGAACAGAACAGAACATTTTGTTACTGAATAAGTATTTCCCCAGAATCTGATGCATTCAGGGAATCTGCTGAAGATATTGCAAAGATAAGAAGAAATTTCATTCCTTAAACAGCTGAGTAACTATAACTCATTATATTAACTTTAAAGGTAAAATTGGTGCTTTTCTAGGATCTTTTATGCACAGAGACAGATTCAGTTATGTAGTCTTCCACGCCATCTAAATTTTCTCTAATTATCGCCAATAAACGCGGAAGTAAGCAAGAGTGACCAGGAGTTGTGTTCTAAAGATACATGTACAGGTTCAAGTAAAACCTTAAATGTTCACATTTTTAAAGGAGAGAAATAATTTACAATTACATGTTATCTTAAGTGAATGCTGAAAGAAAGAGAGGAATGAGTCACTTTTAACAGGGAGAGCTAGAAAATCAGTTTGCGTTTGTCCTTACATTGTTGTCTAAAACAATTTCTTCCGCATCACCGTATAATCATCTTCAATATAATAATCCCACAGGAAAAATTGTTCACACCAGGATTAAAAAATAGGCTTCTTGAATAGTATGTTCCGCATATAGATTGAATAAATAGGGAGAGAGAATATAACCTTGACACATTCCTTTTCTAATTTTTTGTTTTGTGGGGTTTTTTTTCCTTCTTTTTTATTACACTAGTTTATTTACAAAATTCAAAGACATTATTTTTCACCAGATTCTTCCAATTTCCCTCACAGCCCCATGAAATGGTACAACCCCATGATTAACACACACACACACACATACACACACATCCTTATCCTTTTTCTTAATTTTAAACCGTGTAGCATTCCCTTACTCTGTTTTCACAACATCCTGGTCTAGGTATAGATTTAACATGAGAACAATTAAGTGCTCTGGGATTCCCATTCTTCTCAGTGCTAGTCACAACTTGTTATGATCCACAAAGTCAAATACCTTTGCAAGGTCAATAAAGCATTAATATTCTTCTGATATTCTTTACTTTCAACCACAACCCACTTGACATCATCAATGGTCTCTTCTATATCCTTCTTGAACTTCTAACAGTCCCTATCTAGCCATTTTTGAATGATCTTCAGCAGTATTTTGCTTTCATGTGATATTAATATTGTTTGATAGTTTCCACTTTCTCTTGGATCACATTTCTTGGGAATGGGAAAAAATACAGACCTCTCCCAACCCATTGGTACTAGCAGTCAGGAAATCAGGAGACATATTGCTGCATTGGGAAAGTCTGCTATCAAGGACCTCTCCAAATTATTAACGAGTAATGATGTAATTTTGAAGACTAAGGTGCATCTGATTCAGGCCATGAATCACCAATCACAGCTATGCATCTGAGGACAATGAATAAGGATAACAGATTAATACCTTTGAGCTGTAGAGTTGGAAAAGAGTGTTGAACATCCTATGGACTGCTAAAAGAACAAGCAAATATATCTTGGAGAGGATGCAACCAGAGTACTCTTTGGATGCAAGGATTATGAGGCTTTGCCTCACTTACTTTGGGCATGTTGCTAGGAGGGGCTTTTCCTTGGAGAAAGACACAATACTTAGAAAGATAGAGGCTACATGAAGGAGAGGAAGACCCTTGATCAGATGGATTGACACAGTAACTGCCACAGTGGACTCTATGTGCTAGGAAGTGTGAGGATGGCCCAAGATAGGACAGGGTTCAGATCCGCGGTTCATAATGTCACTATGAGTCATACTCAACTCAATGGCACCTGACGACGACAACAACAATAACTAACTTAGATACAATCCGGGCTCTTGGTAACCAGCTATATTGTCCAATTTTGTCAGTATGTCATGCATGTTTTAAAGTAATGTGTCTATGTTTTTATTTAGTAGAGATTTCTACAAATGTCAATTACATGAAATTGATGAATAGTGTACCATGAGAAAGCTCTGGTGGCCGAGTTAGTGATAAGAGGCTATTCTGCAATCCTGAAGATAAATGGTTCAAATCCACGAGTTGCTCTGCTGGAGAAAGAAGGGTCATTTCCTCCCGTGAGATTAACTACCTCTGAAAACCTGCTGGAGGCCCAGCTATGGCTCAGTTCTGGCTGGGCGGTCCACAGCAACAACATGAGTCTTCTGTAGGAAAGTCTGGTGGCCTAGTGGTAAGGAACTGTACTGCCAAGTCAAAGGCACATGGGTTGAATCCACCAGCTGCTTCACAGGAGAAAGATGGGCAAGCTCCTCCATGGGATTTACAGCCTCTGAAAACCCAATGGAGGGTCAGTTATGAGTCAGTTTTGACCACATGGCACATGTCAACAACTACTACAACATTACATGATTCTTCTACATGCTACCTAAATACCGATAAACATTTACCTGCATGTTCCGTTAGCCACTGAGAGAGCAGGTTAAAAACGGAAATGTGACTGTGATTTATTACAGCTCTAACTTCTATCAATGATTTAACTCCCTAGCTAGTGCATGGTTAGAGACGTGTGCGCCTGAAAAGCTGACAGCCTTGGAATGCCCTAGGGGTCAGTTCTGCTCTATCCTACAGGGTTGCATCATCAAGCTAGCATCAGCGAGAGACCAAATGCTTGTTTGATAAATTGGAATTTTTAATCTCTTCTTTAGTTTTTGTTTCATGTCTTGAGCATCTCTGTTATTCTTAGATATATGGATGTTGAAAATTGTTCTGTCTTTGTGAGAAATCTTTCCCTGTTCTAGGACTATCAAGATCAGTTCACCACTAGAATCAGTGATCGCTCTGGGTTTTAGCACTCAAATGCCTCTCCATTTAGGGTTGGTGGCACATAGGTAATGCATAGAGTCATCCCCATGGGTAGGCCTAGCCATGAATTCCCATCTTGGTTTAGTCAACCCTTCCTGACCCCCATGATTCACTAGAATCTTTCTTTTCTCCCACTGTCCAAGTTCAAAGACCCTCTTCTCCCCTCAATGACAGACACTGCATGGGAGGGATGATAGATGTGATAGGTGACACCAATCTTAGTAGCAGCCTTGGTGGCCTTTAACCCGGAGTTACCAGCCCACATGACACTGCCATTTATTTTCTAGGCATACAAGGAAACTATTGTGGTTCTGGGGTGAGGGATGGGAAATGACTCAGAAAATGCTAGTTATGTGAAAGTTCACAAAGAGAAGAAAAGAGAGATTAGAAAAATCATTGCTTAATTGTAACCTTGAGAGTTCTGGGTCAGAAGCTACCCTGATAACGCAAAGGCAGCCTGTCTGAGCCCCTCAGCTGGTCTGTGGGGCAAAGATGAACAATTTTCTCATGTGTAATTTATAGTTTCTGAAAGCCCATAGCTAGTACTCAGTTCCAACTTGACAGACAACGAAATGTTTTTAATTTCAACATGACTGACTGAACTGTCTATCTCTTTTACTAAGATCAACTGATGTCTGGTTACTTTGGACTTAATTTCTAATAATTTGGCTATTCTTCTTCCAACTGTCATAAGATTTTCTGAGATTTACATTAGAAAATGATGAGTAGAAATTGATACTGTTGTAATTGGAGAACACAAATAGATGTTACTGTGAAGCCATTTCCAGTAGGCTTTTGCACGCTGAGTCACTCATTTTATGATCAATATTTGATTTTATGAATAATAAAACACCTTGAAAACAAAGTAAAAAACCTATTATTAATTTGCCTCTTCACCAGTGCAAAGGAACATAGAGAACTCCATTATCATTTTTCCCAAATCAGAAGAACTATCTTTTGTTAGATAACACAGAAGTTTCTTACTTAAAATCTCACTACCACCTCCACAAAGAGAATGAAGCAACATTCAACAGAAATAGAACTGAGCTAACCAAACTTCATAGACTTGATTCCTCAGCCGTGAGTTTCAAACATGCTCCTAAACCAATTCTTTAATTCCGTGTTCCATTTAGAATTGGTTCAGCCATGACTCTATACATTTATTTGCTTATCGATGTAACACATGAAATAATCTTTTCATTCCCCAGACCACAGCGGAGCTTAACCCTATGTCATGAAAACTAAACATAACAGGAGAGAGTAACAATAAAAGAGTAATTTACAACTGTGTATTTGTTAAATAACTCCCAAGAACCATGGATCCCAAACAACCATTGTGGAAAAGCTATTTCCTACCACTTCTAGCAATTATCCTGATTTAACATTTCCTCAGTCTTGACTAAGGAGAAATTCTCTCTTTTCCATCATTGGAAGGTCTTAAGTTCAAATTTATGTATTTTCTTTCTGAGGGATAGGATATAAAAATGAAGTGAATAAAGGGAGGGAATCTTTGCTTACTTAGTTTGATAGTTTTTACGTGTACACATAATAATAGAGCTACTTTCTAGAAAAATACTTGCAGAAGGTGATCACTCTCGTCCAGTTCAATTTACTGTTTTTGAAAACCAGATGGAGGGTTAGCTGTGGCTTGGTTCTAACTCAATAGTACCCACCACCAACAACAACAAGACAAATGCAAGTAGAGCATCTTCATGTCTCATCTAACCCTGTCATCCTATATTTGATTTTGTAAAAGTAGCTATCATTTCCACAACTTTTATAGAATTTACTTAAATGAATGTAAATATATGGAGTTATTGTTTGATGTTATAGAGTCAGCACTTATTTCAAGTTGTTGTTGACTGCCTTTGAGTCGAGCACGACTCATAGTGACCCTATGAACAAAAGACCAGAAGCCCCTCTACAGCTATCAAAGTTCATAGTTTTCAGAGGCAAGTTGTTTAGGAAGTGGATGCCGCTCCTGCGTCCACTATCTCACAACAGGGTGAAACCTCACCTCATCCTGAACCACCCACACAATCTCTACTGTGCTTATTAAGCCCACAGCTGCTATCACAAGTCAATGCATCTCATTGAGCGACTTTGTTACCTTCCCTGACCCATCGCTTTTCTGAGCATGATATCCTCTCAAGGGACTCTTCCTAATATTCCCGAAGAGTGTGAGACAAAATCTCATCATCTCCCTCTCTGAGAGGAACTCCAGCTGCATGTCTTGCAAGATGGATTGTTTCGTCCTTTTGTTCGTCCATGAATTAGTCATAATTGTCAACATCGCAGTTTGAAAGTCATCATTATAAATATGTATATATATTATATATAAGTCCATGCTTGGGAGGGTGGAGGGCC